>NC_053027.1:199035819-199335819 GCF_003073215.2 Triticum urartu | reverse complement strand
AGGAGCCGCCAGCGCATCCGGAGCCTCCCGAGGCCCTTGGGCCTAGGGGCTCGTGAGGATCGGCTTCCGCAGCCCGGCGAGTCTGCTACACCAATGCTCCTTCATCCTCAACATCATCAGGTGACATCTTTCGAGTTTTATTTCCAGCTGGGAGCGCCCCCCAGGGCTGCATTGTTCCTAGGCCACGTGGGTCCGTCCCTGCGGCGTGTATCCCCTTTACTCCATGTTGTTAGCTTACCTTGTTGGGGGCGCCCCTCGGGCCGCATGATCCCCAAGCCGCTCGGGCCAGGCCCAGCGGCATGTGTCCCGTTTGCGTTTATTTCCGATTATGCGTTAGACCCACCATGCTTGATTATTTGATGCCGGTCCACGGCACCTCTTCTTCTCCATGCCGACCACTTGCACGTTAAAGGGGGGGGGTACCTGAGCATCACGACTCAGGGCTCTTACTGGCTCTCCAGCCCTCACCCTCTGGCCTTGTCCATGGCATCGTGACCTGGCATACCAGCGACGGCTGAGACTAGCTCGAGGGCCGGGACCCGAGGACGTAGAGTGCCGACATCTAACCAAATTTGCAGGGACACATCACAAGGTAAGGCCTAGTGCCAGGCGCAACCCGCCTAGAGGTAGGGCCCCGTGAGTCCCGCGCTGGCTCACGGGTGCCCAGATACACCTCGCCAGGCCCTACCGTGCCAGCCACGTGTCAGGGCGGGGCTGTACACGCCCCGGGGGCTCCTCCCGGAGGGGGGCCCCCTCCCACGTACCAGTGGAAGCACCATGCTCCGCGCTGGCTGACGACACTGCCGAGGAGCGGCTATGCCCGTACACATACGGGAGCACTATGCTCCGCGCTGGTGATAAACAACTGAGGGTGGCCCCCGGGCCGCACCAACCTCAGGGAGCCGAGAGCTCAGTGTCTAACCTCATCGTAATGCCTCCCCTCGGGAGTGCCGCGCGAGGGGGCTGGGCACGGGGGCTGCGCCTGGGTCACACCCAGACGCACGCCGCTCAGCCAGGTCCCCCCGGGCCTGCTTCGTCACGCGTCTCTCCCCGAGCGGAGCCAAGGTATGAAGGCTGTTTGAGCATCAAGGGGGACTCCTGAGCATCGCGACTCAGGAGCCTAACTGGTCGCGTAGCCCCTCACTCTGTGGCCCCGTCCTGGTTTCCGGTCGGGACCAACGCTGGGTGAGGTACGCGCGCGGCCGGGCTCTGCAGACGTAGAACGGTAGATCCACCCGCATCACGCCTCCTTACTTACTGTTCGCGCGTCAAGGGGGACTCCTGAGCATCGCGACTCAAGAGCCTAACTGGTCACGTAGCCCGTCACTCCGTGGCCCCGTCGTGGTTTCCGGTCGGGACCAACGCTGGGTGAGGTACGCGCGCGGCCGGGCTCTGCAGACGTAGAACGGTAGATGCACCCGCATCACACCTCCCTACTTGCTGTTCGTGCGCCAAGGGGGACTCCTGAGCATCGCGACTCAGGAGCCTAACTTGTCACGTGGCCCCTCACTCCTAGGCCTTGTCCTGGTTTCCGGCCGGGACCAACGCTGGGTGAGGCATGCGCGGGGCCGGGCTCTGCCGGCGTAGAACATAAGCAAGTAGGAAGGAAAGGCACAAATTTCAAGGAATTCAAAAGCAAATATTACAGTCCGCACTGTTATCTCGATGCTAAACGCAAGTTTAAACGCCTCCCCGGGGCATGATACATGTGCAGGAATTAAAGACAGGACAAGAGCCGCGACGGAGCCACTTGTCGGCGGTGGAGCAGCGCGGATTGGGTACGCCTCACGGAGCGGTCGGGTCGGCAGTGCCTTGCTTCGGCTTGGTGCTGAAGGCCCGGAACTTCCCCAACAAGGCTTCTGCATGACCCTTCACGGCCTCGGCAGCGACAGCGGCACGCTCACCGCTCACTGGCTCCAGCAGGCTGTCGAGGTCGACACCGGGATTGCGAAGGTAGATGTGGGTGAGGACCCGCGTCATTGCTGCAGAAGACAGGACACGCGCCTCGGCCTCGGCCGCGGGGCCAAGGCCAAGGGCGACATCTTCAAGAGCGTGAACCAGGAAGGGAAGCAGCTTGGCGGGGCCATCCTCGGCGCCAGCCAGTGGGCTCTCCAGGCCGCTGTCATAAAGCGTCCTTAGTGAGGAGCGAGCCCTCACCTCCATCTCCGCGAAGGCCACGCGGTCCTCGGCAAGAACCAGGGCCACGTCGTCCAGCTTGGCCTTCCTCGCCCCCAACTCCTGCTCCAGCGTGCCCAGGCGGTCGCGGCGTTTCTCGAGCTTGACCTCCCTCTCCTTGAGAGCCGCCTCGCGAGCCTTCACGCCTTCTTCCTGCTCTTGGCGAAGGCAGACCTCGTTCGCGAGCTGGTCCCGCAGACCTTGCAGTTCGCCCTCCAGCACCTTGCAGCGATCACGGACGTCGACCACCTCCCCCAGGGCTGCATCACGAGCAGCCTTCGCCTCAAGGACGGCCTGCTTCTCCTTGTCGCACGCCGTCGAGGCCTGGACCAGCGCCGCCCGAATCAAAGCGTTGGAGCGAACCCATCCTGAAGCCAGCTCCAGGTGCCCGGCCACCAAGCGGGGGTCAGCGCCAAGAAGATCCTGACGTAGTCGGTCCCGCTCAGCAACAGCACGATCCAGAACGGCAGAAGGAGTCGGAGAGACAGCAGCCGGTGGAGTAGGAGGAGAAGGCGGCAGCGTGGCCCAGCATCCTGAGGCGGAGTCTGCCGCGCCCCGACAGCCGAAGTGGCGGCGGCAGGCAAGAGCACCTCGGGAGCCACTTTGGCCGTGGGGGCTGAGCTCGCCCCAGCCTGCTCAGCCAGGCCTCACGAGGACGACCGGGCAGGAGAAGCCTGTGCGTCGCGGTCACCCTCCTTCGCGGGCAGAAGCGCTGCCACGGATGGAACCTCGGGAGCCCCCTTCGGCTTCTTTGCGGCGGGCGCCAGCCTATCCAAGAGATGCGGATGTAAAGCTTCAGAAGCAGAGCAAGAGATAAAGACAAGAATCGAATGCTTACGGGTCGTCGCCAGTGAGCTCAAGTGGCCTCCGGCCAAATTTGAAGCCTGAAAGCCGGCTGGAAGGGTCAACCTCGGGAAGCTTGGAGGCGGAAGGCGCATCTGCGGTCCGCCCCGGGGCCGGGGAAGACCCGTGGGAGATCAGCCCGGTCCTGTCCTTCTTAGGGATCGGGGGTGAGCTCCCGCCGTCCTGCTCGTCGTTGTCCTCGTCGTCGTCTTCATCGTCATCCTCGTCGCCATCGCTCGGAGAGAGGCGGAGAACGCGGGACCGGCGCCGGGGGAGGGGAGCCCTCGACTCTCCGTCAGTCGCCTCAGAGTCAGGCCCTTTTCCCTGCTCCCCTCCTTCCTCCTCTTTGTTGGAGTCGTCGGAGGGCACGTCCACCGGTTACTCGGGAGTTTCCGCAGGCACGGGCCCATCCCCGTTGAAGATGGGCATGGACTCCACTACCTGCTCCCAGTCATCGCGGAGGAACAAGGGCGTAGGAGCGCCCGCCAACGTCGCCACATCGCCCCCGACCAGAGATTGGAGGACCGCAGCCAGATCTCCGTCGGCTAAGGCCGCGGGGCTCGGACGGGACCTCCACATCGGAAGTGAGTACTGCCGAAGCGGGGCCAGCTGGTGCTCCAAGAATTCCCTCAGCAGCGACGCGCCGGTCAGCTTCACCGCTGCCATGTTGGCCGGCCTCAGATCCGCATCCATCTTCTCCAACATCAGCTTCACGCGGGGGTCCGTGAGCTCCGCTTGACCCCAATCACTAGAGCTCGTGGGCTGCTCCGTGGGCAAGATCAGCCGAGGGTGGATGCGCCCAGCATCCACCAAGACCCACTTGCTCCTAAAGCCCTCAATCCTTTTCCCGGGGTTCGAAATGGCAATGGCGCCACCGTACGCGACGAAGCTCGCGCACGCGGAAGCAGTACCACGAGAGGTCCGGAGGTAGAAGTAGTGGTGCCGCGAGGCCACTGAGGGCTGCACCCCTACGTAAGCCTCGCAGTAATAAGTGAAGATTGCCAGGAGAAGGACGGAGTTGAGGTCGCGATGCAGGGCTTGCAGCTTATAGTGGCGGAGGACAGAGAAGAAGAACTCGGAGAAGGGAGGCACCAGGCCAGCAGCAATGGCACTTACAAAGAGCGGATAGAAGGTGCTCCCTTGACCCTCATGGGTGGCGGAGCCGGCTTTAAACACCTTTGCCCCATTGATGCCCCACGCCGTCGCCATCCGGCGCAACCGGGCGAGGCTCGTCTCCGACACGTTAGGCGGGTCCAGGGCAGACGAGTACCAAGCCATGGCCGGGGGCTGGCGAGGCGCCATGGCTTCCTAGGTCACACGGTCGGAGCCGATCTGGAAATTTTGGAGGAAGGAAGGAGAGGCGCAAGAAAGGGGATCTGAGCACCAACCGGGGAAAGCAAGAAGCAAAGCCTAGGTGGACACCGCTCCTTTATCAACTCGCGCGGTTGCAAGGGCGCCCACATCCAACCAACCGCCATGCGGCGCCCAAGGCCGCAGGCTGTTAGGGCCCGCGGTACTTCACTCTTTCCCTTCCGCCTCCCTGCACGGCCAAGTCCGGGCGCGCCTTGGGCCCGGGGGCTACTATCGGCGTTCTGGGAATGGGGGTCCCCAGACTTGCCTGCCTGCGGCCCGCGGCGTGGCTCAAAGGGGGGCCCAGCGCGGCCCATCTTCACCAACACAAACCCAAGACCATCGCGAGGGGCCAAGCCTCGTGGGGCGGATGACGCGGAGCTTCCTCAGGCGCGGCCTCGTCAGGCTGGCTCACGAGGAGGCGGAGAGATCAAGGCAGGGTATCTCACGAGGTGCCCGTGACGCAAGCCATGACGACCGGGGGCGCCAGGCGGGTGCCAGCCCGCGCAGCGTCCTCCCTTCCTCTTTGGTGCAAAGGGGGCAAGCGCAGCCGCGGAGTACCGAGGCATCAGGCGAAGATTGCCATTTCGGTGCAACGAGACCAAGACCAGGAGGATTACGAGACGAAGGTCACCGTGGAGCCCAAGACGGCGTCATCACCAGAGCTTTGCGCAGGCGAAGACTGCTTTTGTCAGGATAGTTGATACTAGCTGTCCCCCTTCAAATTAGCCCGCCATTGTTGGCTCCCTTCCCGCTCGATATTTGGGAAGAGGACCAGGGCCTCTATAAATAGGACCAGCCACCCACAGAACCAAAGGAGGTTGGAGGCTGGAGGCCGGGGAAAAAGAGCTGGCCAGAGAGTTGGAAAGATAGAGAAGATCAAGTAGAGAGAGAGAGGGGTGACTGAGCTCCTCCCAGCAGTTCATCGCCCCAGCCAAGAGCAGACCCTCGTGAGGCTGTTATTCCTTGTATTGTTCATCATCATCAGCCCAAGAGGCAATCCACCACACCACACACTGGAGTAGGGTATTACACCACAACGGTGGCCCTAACCAGTATAAACCATGTGTCTCTTGTGTTGTTCTTTCCTTAGTTTAGATCCTAGTAAGGCGGAGGAGTGCAGGTAGGTAGGAGGCGAAATCTCCGCGCGCACCCCAGTGTTCGAACCTCAAGGGTCTGCCGGAACCCGAAAGCCGACAGGTGGGTGGGAAGATCCATTGCCACCTTTGCTCTTCTGCTGATAAGGCTGACAGAACGGAGGAGGAGGAAGCCAATACTTTTGCTGCTTAGCCACTTGAGTTGAGGAAGAAGGAGTTGCATCTCTGACTCGCTTCTTGGAAGCATCACACTTGAGTTGAGCAGTCTCTTGTTTCAGTGCCATGTTGTAAAACTCATCGTACTTCTTGGTCTCAAAGAGGACGACAGCTAGTTGAAGATCTTCTCTGAGGCCACCCCTGAACTGATAAATCATGCTCTTCTCGTCAGGGACGTCTTGCTTGGTGAAACGAGCGAGCCTCTGGAATAGAATGTTATACTAGTAAATAGACAAGCTGCCTTGCTTCAGGTTGTGGAATTCCTCACACTTGCTTTCAACAACACTCTGAGGAATGTGATGAGCTCTGAAGTCTTGACGGAATTCATCCCAGGTAATCGCACGACCTCCTCTGGAATCTTTGTACTGCTGAAACCATTCTGCAGCTTGGTCTTTGAGTTGGAAGGAGGCAAACTTGACAAAGTCCTCAGGCCTGATGTTACTGCACTCAAAATGCTTGCATATATCCATGAGCCAATCATCAGCATCTGAGGCCTCGACATAGTTGCTGAAGGTCTTTGGCTAGTTAGCGAGGAACTGGTTGAGTGTGGCAAACTGATTCTGATTGTTTCCATGGCCTTGCTTGCGCTCTTGCAGAATTTGCATGATCAGCTGCGTGTTTGCATTGGTAGCGGCCATCACAGCTTGCCATGCCTCCGGAGGTGGAGGTGGTGGTGGCGGATCCTGATTCTGATTGTTGCCCTTAGCAGGAGCCATCCTAAAGAGGGTGACATCCATTAGAATATTGACAGGAAAATATGCAAGCTGAATCGAATGGATTGAAATTGCAACATAAAGTCTTCACATCCGAACAAAATGAACGAATGCATTCCAATTGAAATGGTCACATTTCCATAAATTGAGAAGCCACTTAGATAGAGGTAGAAGAATAAAACAACAAGGTACGGACAAGAACAAATACTTGGTGAGGATTACCCAATCCCAAACCAAATATCTGTGAAAGAAGAACTAGAGCTACAAGAATTCCCACCTATGAAACTCCTGAACCTTTCCGGTTATGCAATTAGGTGTTGGGGATACAGGGGAAGCATAATATCTCAGTCAAAGCTAGCAAATCCTACATCTAGCTGTATCCATCCTTCAACACATAACCAAGAAACCTTCAGAAATCATTTACCTCAACCTTCGAAAAGCATCCGTTATACAAGTTATGGCAATACTCCCGAACTCTCGCCCCAGTACTGGGTGGCGTCGAGGTTATCTCACCAACAAATGCATAAAAGAGATTTTCAATGTCAACGATAAAATTGTGACGACAACACCTCGGAGTTCAACTCCCCAGGACACTGCCACAACCCCTAAATGTCAGGAGGCACCAAGAACAATGTTCTCATCATAAAACCATTGGAACGATTCCAAGATGCCCGCGTGATCCTAAAAAAAATTTAGTGAAATTTGAGAAGAGAAGAGTCAAAACTCTACGTCAGGATGCCTCACCAGAGCAACAAAGGGACTGAGGAGTAAAAAGAATTCCTAACTCTCCGATATGTATAATTCCTAAATGACTCAGAACATTTTTCTAGACTCAACAACGCCAACGATTCGATCAAGCAGGGGGCTCCTAAGGTCGCGGAAGGCTCTGATTACCAACTTTTAATGCCCTCAATGCGGCTATATCTCCTACGTGTCGACGCACGACTTAGAGGCATAACCGCATTGAAAGCAATGTCGCAAGTGAGGTAATCTTCACAACAACCCATGTAAATAAATAAAGTGGAAAGGCACATAGTTGGCTTACACTCGCCACGTCACACAATTACATCAATAAGTCATTACATTCATCCAATACACTCTGGGTCCGACTAGGGTACCAAAATAAAGATCAGCCCCTAAATGCGACAAAGTCCCCGATCGCCCCAACTGGGCACCACTACTGATCATCTAGGAAAGACACATAGTAACGACGAGAGTCTTCATTGAACTCCCACTTGAGCTAGGTCATATCCTCTGGAACGGTATCATCGGTCCCTACATCTGGTTTTGAAAGTAATCTGTCAGTCATGGGGACTCAGCAATCTCGCACCCTCGCGATCAAGATTATTTAAGCTTATAGGTAAGGTAAAGGTATGATGTGGAGCTGTAGCAAGCGACTAGCATATATGGTGTCTAACATATTCGCAAAACAGAGCGAGAAGAGAAGGCAAAAGCACGGTCGAACAACTATGATCAAGAAGTGATCCTAGAACAACCTACGTCAAGCATAACTCCAACACCGTGTTCGCTTCCCGGACTCCGCCGAGAAGAGACCATCACGGTAACACACACGGTTGGTGCATTTTAATTAAGTTATGTTTCAGGTTATCCACAACCGGACATTAAGAAATTCCCATCTACCCATAACCGTGGGCACGGCTTTCAAAAGTTCAAATCCCTGCAGGGGAGTCCCAACTTAGCCCGTCACAAGCTCTCAGGGTCAATGAAGGATATTCCTTCTCCCAAGACAATCCGATCAGGCTCGGCATCCCGGTTACAAGACATCCTCGACAATGGTAAAACAAGTCCAGCAACACCGCCCAAATGTGCCGACAAATCCTGATAGGAGCTGCACATATCTTGTTCTCAGGGCACACTCAGATAGGTCCAGCTACGAGTAAAACGAACCCTCGAGTTTCCCTGAGGTGGCCCCGCAGGCTGCCCAGTTCGGACCAACACTCAGAGGAGCACTGGCCCAGGGGGGTTTAAATAAAGATGACCCTTGGGCTCCGGAAACCCAAGGGAAAAAGAGGCTAGGTGGCAAATGGTAAAACCAAGGTTGGGCATTGCTGGAGGAGTTTTATTCAAGGCGAACTGTCAAGGGGTTCCCATTATAACCCAGCTGTGTAAGGAACGCTCCGGGAACATAACACCGATATGACGGAAACTAGGGCGGCAAGAGTGGAACAAAACACTAGGCATAAGGCTGAGCCATCCACCCTTTACCAAGTATATAGGTACATTAAGATAAACAAGATAATATGGTGATATCCCAACAATAAACATGTTCCAGCAAGGAACGATCTCCAATCTTCACCTGCAACTAGCAACGCTATAAGAGGGGCTGAGCAAAGCGGTAACATAGCCAAACAACGGTTTGCTAGGACATGGTGGGTTAGAGGCTTGACATGGCAATTTGGGAGGCATGATAAGCAAGTGGTAGGTATCGTAGCATAGGCATAGCAAAAAAACCAGCATCTAGCAAGCAAACATAGAAGTGATTTCAAGGGTATGGTCATCTTGCCTGCAAAATTCTCAGAGTTGCCTTGATCCTCGTAAGCGAACTCAATGGGCTCCTCGTTCATGAACTCGTCTCCCGGCTCTACCCAAATAAGAACAACAATCAAAAGGAGCACAATCAACCACGTGCAATGCACAAACAACATGATGCAAACATGGTATGATATGTGGGATGCGATATGTGATGCATATGCATGATTTGCAAAGGAATGATTTAACCTGGCCTCAACATGGAAATCCAAGAACACTGGAAAGGCGAGTTGATTTCGGTCGAAATCGATATAAAGATCACCGGAATCGGATGCACGGTTTGGAAATGGCATGAAAAACAAATATGGCACCGGTCTGCGATAATCAGCAAGTGACCAACTAAATGCATCAAGATAAATATGCTACAGCACTCAAACATGACAACAAAATACATGGAAGGGATCCAATCATGATGCTTGACAAAAGATGAACACTCAGCTATGGCTAATTCACTCATTAACAGGCTCAAACAAGCATGGCAAAACTGCAAAAGATAACAGGTTTCAGACTTGGTGAAATAACAACAATCTAGAAAATTATCATCAGGACGCAATCTTTAGAGCATGAAAACTACATGCTACAGGAACATATGATGGCCAAGCAAGGCATGGCATGAAGCTTCCCTAAGCATATAACAAAAGTCCCTTAGTGACCATGAGCCAAAAGGGATCAGAAAATACAATTGCAAGCATGCGAACATAGCAAAAACATAAACAGATTCAGACTTGGTGAAAAACTGGAGCATGCAAAACAGTTAACAAGTAGGCATGTTTACGAGCTTGATGCACTCACTACAGAGTATTGCATGACAAACTAAGCATACACCCATCAAGAGTACATGGCATAGAAGCTAGACATGGCAAGAACAACATCATAGCATGCGCAGATCAATAGCAACAACCTCGGCAAAATCGCTAAACATGTTAACAATCTGCCAGGAACATTATATAGCAAAAGCAGAACTCGATTTACTCAAGCTAGGTTGCTCCACAATTGCAAACAAAGACATGGATGGATAGAGTACCACAATATTAACAAAACATCCTTACTGATCATCCTCAAAAAAGGCACGGATCACTAGGAAACAACATGAACATATGGCATAAAAACTAATACAAGACAAGGACTTTGTGAAATTCTAAGTCCCTGAAATCAGCATCATTGAGTAAGCTACTTTGCATGCTTGTGCTAGTCACCACATAGATCACAAAAATACATGGCATACACCACTGTAAAGATGGCATGGCATTCTACAAAACACATGTAGAGCTCAGGATCATAGCATGCACACATTAATCATGGCAATAATGACAAAAGGCCATTTGCTGAAACAGATCTGAAATATTTCTCACATAGCCCTCTTGCAACAGCATTTCGGGCATCAAGATGAGCTCAAATGGCAATGATGCAATGAGATGAAATGATGTACTCGTCGAGGCGAACATTTTGATATGCTACACGCACGAATTGGAGCTACGAATGCAGAGTTATGGCATGCGGAAAATGCTAAAAAGTTAGGGTTTTGGGGAGAAGTCAACCGAGGAGATTGTCTCAGATCTAGATCCAGCCTTGCACGCGGCCCGAGGTATGTTGGCATTCCTGTTCGCCAGAGTAGCGGAGCTCGCCGCAGGAAGATGCCGAGGTATAGGGAGGCCGGAGATGGAGGCGGACGGCGGCGGGATCCGGGCGGAGCGGCGCTAACTCGCCGGCGGCGAGGGCGAAGCAGGGCAGCGGAGGCGGCCGACGACCGGCAATGGCGGGCGCGGTGGTCCGGCGAGGTGCGGCGCTCGCCGGTGCCGAAGAGGATGGCGGCGCGCGGGTGGAGGAGATGGCGAGGCACGCGGGCGAGGTCGCGGGCCGGGAGGGCCGCGCGCGGGCTCTCCTGGCTGGCGCGGTTGGTGGAGGCGGCGGCGACACGTGTCGCGACGGGAGTGGCAGTGGCGGGAATGTCCAGCGGCAGCGGACGTGTCCGCCTGCGCGGAGAGGAGCGGGGCTAGGGTTAGGGGTGTTTTGATCCGGAAATTTCGGGGAAGGCCTTTATATGGGGGTAGAGGAGGCTAGGAAGCTCCAAATGGAGTGCGGTTTTCAGCCACGCGATCGTGATCGAACGCTCTAGACGATGGAGGGGTTTTTGGTGGGTTTTGGGCCAAATTGGAAGGGTGTTGGGCTGCAACACACACGAGGCCTTTTCGGTCCCTCGGTTAAACATTGGAGTATCAAACGAAGTCCAAATGGCACGAAACTTGACAGGCGGTCTACCGGTAGTAAACCAAGGCCGCATGAAAAGTCTCAGTCCAATCCGGAAATGGTTAATGCCCACACACGAAAAGAGGTAGAAAGGACCACCGGAGGACATAGGAGCGCTGGAATGCAAAACGGACAACGGGGAAAATGCTCGGATGCATGAGACGAACACGTATGCAAATGCAATGCACATGATGACATGATATGAGATGCATGACAAGGACAAAACACACGGAGACAAAAAACCCGACAACAAGGAAATAAAATAACTTAGTGCCGGATACGGCAAGAGTTGGAGTACAGATAAGGTAAATTACATCCGGGGTGTTACACGCCGCCTGCGAGGCGTCATGGAGGCCAGGCACCACGCGGTCCTGGTGGAGATGGCGACGGTTCTCCACGAGCCTCCTGAGCCTCCAGATCTTCCCGAGGTTCATGACCCAGGAGGCTCATGAGGAGCAACCTCTTCAGCACGCATCTTCAGCAACTTCGACATCCCTTCAGCAACGGTGCCAGGTGACATTTTCTGGTTTATTCTATTGAGGGAGACCCTCGGGCTGCATTATCCCCAGACTGCATGGGCCCGTCCCTGCGGCATGTATCTTTCTTGCATATTCCAGTCGCTCTGTCGGGGGCGCCCCTCGGGCTGCATCATCCCTCGGCCGCGTGGTTCTGTCCCTGTGGCATGTATTATTCTTGCATTTATCTGAACTAGTTGTACCTCCTCCCATGAGTTGCTTTATGATTATTATATGTTTGTCTGGTACTTCGGTACTATGAACGTCATACATCCTTGCAAGCCAACCCACGACCACCTGATGACTAAGGACTGGCACGACACCTGTGCTCGTGTATGTCCCTCTAGCGTCGCTAAACCCAAGAGGCTGAGCTCTGGCTCGCAGGCCAGCTCCCGTGTACGTCACCTCCCATGGTCCTTGGTGCCTCGTTCTCGCATGAGCTAATCGCGGGCGGACGAGCTAGGGCGCGTGACTCGGTGCCTCGCCACCACGGGAGCCGCACGCCGATTTTCTTTCTTTGGGATTTTCGCATGAGAAGACTGGGCACATCATCTTTGCTCGGGTCCGTCCCTGGAGCATCGATAAACCCAACAACTGAGCTCTTTCTGTCGGGCCGGTCCCGTTCGCGTCATCTCCTGGGGACATTGGTGTTTGGCCATCTCATGTGATCACCTCAGGAGATTCATTCGGTGTAGATTGTCTAACCATTGCGCAGGGCCATCACAACTATCAAGAATCAAATTCAGGCGCTACCCGTCATGAGGTAGGGCCTCGTGAGTCCTGCGCTGGCTCACGAGTGCCTAGACACACCTCGTCTAGCCCTGCCATTCAAGGCACGTGTCAGAACATGGCTGTACACGCCCCCGGGGTTCCACTCAGAGGGAGCCCCCACCCATGCACCAGTGGAAGCACCATGCTCCGCGCTGGCAGTCGACACGGAGCAAGTGCGGAAGGGCCATGCTATGCCCGTGCAAGTGCAGAAGCGCCATGCCCCGTGCTGGTGATCAACAATTGAGGGCGGCCCCTTGGCCGCATCACCCTCAGGGAGCCGCGAGGCTCAATGTCCGGCCTCGTCGCAACACTTTCCCCTTGGGAGAGTCACGCGATGGGGCTAGGCACGGGGGCTACTCTCAGGTCATGCCTAGCGCACGCCACCCTGCCAGGTCCCTTGGACCTAGTCGTCGTGCGCCCCTCCCGAGCGGGACCTCGGTGAGGAAAGGTATGGATGTCTGTGTGTACGTCAAGGGGGACTCATGAGCATTGTGACTCAGGAGCCTAACTGTTCATGTAGGCCCTCACCCCTTGGTCGCGTCCTGGGGATCCGGATGACCCAACGGCGGCTGAGGTATGTGCGGGGCCGGGCCCTACCGACGTAGAACGCTAAGGCCTACTCTCGCATCTCCTTCCCGTGGGTTGTTTGTACGTCAAGGGGGACTCCTGAGCATTGCGACTCAGGAGCCTAACTGGTCATGTAGCCCCTCACCCATTGGTCTCATCTTGGTGATCCGGACGACCCAACGGCAGGTGAGGTATGCACGGGTTCGGGACCTGCCGACGCAGAACATCAAGCAAGCGGGAAGGAAATCGCAAAATCCCAGCAAATTATTACAAGAAATGATGTGTCTTAAAAAGCACGGACACATAAAGTTTTAATGCCTCCACGAGGCACGGTGCATGTTGCAGGAAATAAGAATGGAGGGAAGCGCTGCCAGCCAGCCTCTTCTTCAGCCTTGGGCGTTGCCATCGCCCACAAGGAGCGCCCCGTCGTCGACACCATCGCCGTCACATGTACCATCGGCTGTGGCTGTAGGTTCGGCGGCCCCGTCGGTCGGGGGCGCGGGGTCGATGGCGAGGAACTTCTGCAGTAGGGCCTCCACTTGGTCCTTCATGGCTTCGGCGGTGGCGGTGCAGTGCTCCTCGTCCACAGGCTCAAGCAGGGCTCCGAAGTCGGTGCTGGGGTCGTGAAGATGGAGTTGGCTGAAGACGCGCGTCATAGCCGGAGTAGAGAGCGCGTGGGTTTCCCCCTCCACCATGGGGCCGACTCCATCAACAATGCCTTTCGAGCGCTGCGACAAGCTGGGGGAGCACCTTGGCGGGGCCTTCCTCGGCAGTCACCAATGGCTCCTTCAACCCCCTCTCATAGAGTTCCCGCAATGCCTTGCGGGACCTCTCCTCAAGAGAATCAAAAGCAGGATGACCTTCGGCGAGAACTTTTGCCTTGGCGTCCAGCTGAGCCTTCTCCGCCTCCACCTCCCCCTTCAGCTTCTCCAGGCGGTCGCGCTCCACGGCCTGCTCCCGTGCTGACTGCTCCAACTCAGTGTCACAACCGGCGACCGCGTCTTCTCGAAGCTGCAGCTCCTCCTCCCGCGCCTCGCACTGACGAGCCTCGGTGGCATGCCTGTTGTGCAGGGTCTCCAGCTTGGCCTCCGCCATCCGGCAGCGCTCCTTGGCAGCCTTAGCATCCTTCAATGCCACATCACGGGCGGCCGCAGCTAGGCTGGCAACCTGTTTACCTTCCTCAGAGGACGCTAAAGAGTGGTTCCATGCCACCTTGACGGACGTGTCGGATCGCAGCCACCCCGAGATCAACTCTAGGCGACGGTCGGCGCCTTGAAGATCATAGTGAAGTTGGGTCAAGGTAGAAAGAGCCTCCTCCAGAGCATCAGGTGAAGCGGAAGAATCACGGCCCAGCAGCATGATGGAAGGGGGAGGAGGCAGCGCCGACGCCACGGTTAGCAAGTTAGCAGCAACAAAGGAGGCCGGGGGCTCCGGAGCCTTCAGTGCCTCGTCAGGCGAGCTGAGGGCGGGCACCTCCAGAGCTGGCTTGACTACAAAGGCCGCTTCCTCTTGAGGTTGGGCCCCCGAGCCTCGCGAGGATAACCCTGCCACAAAAGCGTGAGGGCCATCACTGCCCTTCTGTGCCGGGGGTGGTGCGGCCATGGCAAGCTGCTGAGCTACGGGGACCACAGCCGTCTACTTCTTGTTCTTCACCACAGGCAACGACCTAGCCATTCCAAAGGGAGGCATCAAGATACTACAACAAGAGCAAAGAAGGAAGATATGGGCAGAGCACTTGCTGATCCACGGTGGTGTAATCTCTCGCCCTCTTCAGAAGCACCATTCCCTGGTCTTCATAGGCTGGGGCACTGGCGCATGAGCCCCAGGGCAGACAGGGGCGTGACGCCCGGACCTGCGGCAGCGCCAGCCGGCGACGAGCCAGAGGCGCCACCTCGGGAGATCAGCACTGACCGGCTCTTCTTCGGGACCCCCGGCTCCGGCTTCTTCAGAGGGGTGCCCCTAGATCTCCTGGTGACCCCGGCGGAGTGCAGGGGCTCCCGAGTCGGGTGCTCGCTGTCATCGCCATCATCATTAGAAAGGACGAGGAGGAGGTCGGGTTGGCACGCGCGAGGGGGGGAGGTCTCCCCCGCACCTTCCACAGTCTCCTTTCAGTCTGACCCCCTCCTCGTCGGAATCACCAGAAGCCGCCGCCACCGGGGAGCCCGGGGGCCCTATGGGCGTGAGCGGTATGAGCCCGTGCTCATTGAAGACAGGCATAGCAGTGGCGATCTTCGCCCCCATCTGGGCGGCGGTAGAGCGGAAGATGAGTATCTGGCGGGCAGTCGTGGTCCTTCCTGACTAGGAGGCACAGGGCCTTGTCCAGCTCCTCGTCGGACAAGGCATCCGGGCGCAGGAGGAGGTCACCTCCCTCGTCCATGAGCTTCCACAAGGGGCGCAAGCGCGCCTTGAGCGGATCCAGGCATTGCGTTGGGAACTCCTTGACAATCGTGGCCCTTGTTAGCTTCTCCACCCTCGGGTTGTCGGGCTTCAGGTCGGCCACCATCCTCGCCATCATCTGCTTCACCTGGGGATCGATGAGCTTCACATGATTCCATCCCTCGTGGGGCACTGGCATCCCAGTCGGCAGCACCAGCCAAGGTTAGGAACACTTGGCGTCCATGAAGATCCACTTGTTCCTAAAGTCGTCCACCTTCTTCCCGGCTCGCGAGATCGCATTGCTACCGTTGTCCATGACAAAGTTGGCACACCACGAGAACTAGCCCTCCTTGAGCCGGAAATAGAATAATGGCGGAGTAGCACCACAGACGGCATGACCCCCACGAATTCCTCGCAGTAAAAGGCAAAGATCGACAGGAGCAGGACAGAGTTGGGATGAAGATGGAGTGCATGGAGATTGTAATGACGAAGGACAGCATAGAAGAAGCTCGAGAAGGGGGGGACCAGCACCACGAAGACGATGTGCAAGAAGAAGGGATAGAAGGTACCTCCCAAGGTTTCAGGCTTGGCGGAGCCGGCCCGAAGCGCTGTCTCTCCCCCCTTGTTGCTACCGCCCGCCATCACCAGGAGTGCGGCGGCAAGGTTCTTTTCCGAGACCGTGGATGCGCTCAAAGCAGGCTCGAACCACAAGGGCGAAACACACCCTTCTCCTTGTCGGTGGCCATCGGCTGCGGGCTTGGGGGAGAGTTTTGGTGGATCTAGGGCTCTCTGGGCGAGAAGGAGAAAGGGGATCTGGAGCAAGACGAAAGGAAGGCAATGAAAGCTCTATAGCGGGAACCAGCCTTTCTGTCAGCTAGGAACGGTTGCCAAGGCAGCATGGGGAAGTGGAGGCTCCCACGTCCCATCAATCGCCACGCGTCGACTGAGGCCGCAGGCGGTTGGGCCCGTGGTGCTCCGCCTTGCCCTTTGGCTTCGCCTCGAGGCCAAGTTCGAGCGCATCTTGGGCCCGGTGGCTACTGTCGGTATCCTGGGAACGGGGGTACCCAGACTTTCCTGCCTGCAGCCCACGACGTGGCTCCATCGACGGCCCGGTATGGCCCAATTTCAACAACAACAACAACCCAAGACCCTCACAAGGGTCCAAGCTTCGCGAGGAGGACGACACCAAGACCTCCTTGAGGGGAGGCCTCACTATGTTGTCTCCTGAGGTGTGGAGATATCAATGCAAGGTGCACCTCATGAGGTTCACATGATGTAAGCCACGATGACCAAGGCCAGGCGGGCACCAGCGGGCGCAGTGTACCAGTTTCCCCTTTGGTGCCAAGGAGGCAAGCGCAGGCGCGGAGTCCCGAGGAATCAAGCAAAGGTTTCCATATTGGTGCAACAAGACCAGGACCGCCAGGACGATAGGACGGAGGTCATCGCGGAGCCCATTGTAGCGTGACCACCAGAGCCTTTTGTAGACGAAGACTACTTTTTTAGGATAGCTTGTACTAGCTGTCTCCCTTAAAATTTGGCTGTTGTGGGATCCCTTCCCGCCTTACATTTAGGGAGAGGACCAAGGCCCCTATATATAGGACCTAGCCACCACCATAGAGGGGAGGATCCATTCCACCCTGACCACCTCACTAGCTTATTGAACTCAAGAACACCTCACCTCCTGAGGTTGTTCGTCGACCGTACTAGTTCATCCTCAGCCCCTCGAGGCAATCCACCACAAAGCTGGAGTAGGGTATTACACCGCAAGGTGGCCCGAACCAGGATAAACCGTTGTGTCCTTTGTCCCTCAGGTTCGTCGAGCTAGGTTGTGGAATCATTGAGCTGGTGGGTTGGGAAGAGGGAGTTCTTCGCATGCACCCGAGTGTTCGAACCTCACAAGGGTCTGCGGAATCCGAATCCGATAGAAGAGGTCGGTGTCACTTGTGCCGAGACTACCTGTGCAATAGAGGAGTTGAAGTCCTACAAAGATAATGTTGACCCGACGGATATGACACCTTTGAAAAAGCCAACCATAGAGCATGACCCATTATTGAAGTTTAAGTCGGAAGATGATACTAAGCTGGTTGACTTTGTTCTTGGCGACTCATCTAAGCAGTTCAGTATCAGTGCTAATATGGATCTGAAATAAGAAAACGCGCTCATCGGGTTCATCAGTGAGCTCCGGGACAACTTTGCATGGAAGCCTTCAGACATGCCAGGTGTTCCGAGGGAACTCGTTGAGCACACTCTCAATGTTGATCCAAAGTTTAAACCATTCAAGAAATTCCTTCATCGTTTTAATGAAGAGAGGTGTAAAGCCATTGGTGAAGAAGTGGCCCGGCTCTTGGCGGCTGGGTTCATCGTTGAAGTTTTTCATCCTGAATGGTTGGCTAACCCGGTACCAGTGCATAAGAAAAATGGCACTTGGCGCATGTGTGTGGATTACACAGACCTTAATAAGGCATGTTCGGCTAGTCCTTTTGCTCTCCCTTCTATTGATCAGCTCATTGATTGATGCGGAGCATCCCATGATCATCCCCATGGACGCACCTACACCTCCAACGACACCACTTGGACCAATGACAAGAGCCCGAGCCAAGGCTATCGAAGATAAGGTGAACTCACTCCTCTCCAAACTTCCACTTTCTATGCATGAGACATGGCTACTACCTAAGTCCGAGACGTTGTGCATGATCTGGTACCAAGAGGACCCTCCCAAAGATGCACGTGAAGATGTACGAGTCCACGGATGAAGAGACTCAACGGAAGGAGACAAGAACACCTCCCAGGCCCCGGACATCCGGCCATGACCCCGGACATCTGGCACCTGGAGCGTCGTCCACTACAGTAGCAGCCAGCCGCCGAGCATCTACATGCCCCAGACATCCGGCCCCAGCCCGGACATCCGGCCCCGCCCAGAAATCCGGCCTCAAGCCCGGATATC
Organism: Triticum urartu; assembly: GCF_003073215.2. Classification (NCBI taxonomy): domain Eukaryota; kingdom Viridiplantae; phylum Streptophyta; class Magnoliopsida; order Poales; family Poaceae; genus Triticum; species Triticum urartu. The sequence goes on along the minus strand of NC_053027.1, from coordinate 199,317,455 downwards.
TGGACACCCCCGAACCCTAGAGCAACATGGCCAGCTTCACCAGCCCGGATATCCGGCCTCCATAGCCCGGACATCCCGCCCTCCACAAACGCCCGGACATCCGGCCCAACGCCCGGACAACCCGCCTCCTTATCTGCGCACAGTAAAGGGCCGAGGCCCGTGTACCCCTTCTACCCCCTAGACTATATATACTCCACCTCGTCCAACTTTCTAGGGTTAGCAAAGGATTAGCTCATATTTTGTGTGAGAGCTTTGCTCATCCACTTGGACACCTTCTCCTCGGAGATTCGTGCCTCCACCGGAGAAGATCCCCCAAGCGGATTCAATACCCCTTTTAGGGAAGAACTCAAGACCTCCTCACCGAGAAGACCGGCTACCCTTGTATCGTCCCTAGTTGATCGTGTACCATGTGAACTTTTATGTATTCGAGGATCTAGCACATGTGTGACTTGTTCTTGTTAGTTTGAGTTTTCCTCTTGTGTTTCCCCTTGTGTTTTCCCTCGTTTCCCTCCTCGTGTTCTTCGTGTTCATCGCGGCATCCGCTCCTTTCGTGAAAGATCGGCCGATTAGGGTTCCACCCTACATCATCTTGGTATGAAGATTAACGTTGATCACGATTTCAGAGCCTCCCCGTTGTGTTTTCTAGCCTAGTTTTGTTGATTTTGTCCCTAATTCGAAAATTCCCCACAAAAATAGCCCCAAATTTTTTTGTGATTTGTTGGTGTGATGAAGTTTTGTTGGATTTGATCCGTGGATTTCGTGTGTTACAGGTAGATCTAGCTTTCCATCCACTTTCCCCCATTTTCCATCCACAAATTTCTCCAAATTTTGCCCGGATTTGACCTCCCCTCGCGACGATATTCGAATCCATCCATGGATCCAGAGCCCGGACATCCGTCCTGATAGCCCGGACATCCGGCACCCCGGACATCCGGCACCCCGGACATCCGGCCATGACCCCGGACGTCCGGCCCCTGGCAACACCACTTCCTCTCCACCTCTAGTTTTGCGCCCATTTTTCGCCAAATTTTGTTCCGGTGCCCACATATACTTCCGCATACCCCCCACAATTTCCGCATACCACCACCATCGCTTACCACTTCCAACTCTGACAATTTTGGTCCAATTTTGCTTTGAGAATTTGAGTTGCGGTACCGTCTCCTACTTGTGTTTCGGCTATTTAGGTACGATTCGACATCAACATCACCGCCGCTCAGCTTCGCCACGGACGTGTCATCTATAACGACCACCTCGACTACATCTTGGTATTCGGTCCAGCATTTTGACACCATACCGTAAGCAAGAACGGTAACCTCGTCTTGGTATCGTGATACATCATTCTTGCCATTACATTGATAGCCATCATAGCCTTACTCCTTTGCGTTGCTTACCCATCGAGACTAGCCATTGAGTATTGCCGGCAATGAGACTTGTGCACTTTAGTGGTCATACTTCCCATAGCATACATACATCATTGTTGCATATCTTGGTATCATCTCTTGTGTCACAACGTTGTCATCGCATACACAATAGCTATCTTGGTTCGTCAAGCATTGCATGAGAAAAGAGCTCCAACATCAAGGAGCCAAAGAAGCTTTTAAGCAAAAAGGAAAGATAAGCAAAGAGCTTTTAAGCATGCACCATAGCATAATACAACATTAAGATTGTCATACTCGATCATCTTGGATCATATCATCGAAACACCTTGCATAGAACATATTTTGGATAGAAGTCGTTGCATTTTTGCTAAGTAGGTTGTGCACAAGTTCTTGTATCCGCCTATTGTGCAATCGTGCTAGCGTCTCTCTAGTGTTGTGCAACAAGAGCATTTTTGTGGATTCCACATTTTGGCTCATCCTTGGTTGCATGACCCCACTTATCATTTTGTGTGTATGTTTCTGTGTACCTTATATGCTTGGTCTACTTGTTACATTGCATCTTACGAATCTTTTCCAACATTATTGAAGCTCACTTACAATTGCATCAAATTTTTGTGCCACCATCCTAACCAAGCTCCACCATAAGATTTTACTTGTGTAGTTGTGAGAAACCGACAAGAGCTAGTACTAATTGTGCTATTTCCTTGTCCTACATTGGAGTGATCATCGATCCACTTTCAACTTCGGTCAACGTACATTTGGTATTCGTTCTTCTCTTTCTACCACTCACATTTTTCTTGGAATGATGGATAGGCCAAGTACTTCTGCCAACCCACTCTTCATTGAGCACGATGACGACATGAACTCCTACATCACCAAGAGCCACCTCTTTGGTGCACAACGTGCTTTGCATCAAGAGAAACAAGCAATGAGTGAACGCATCGACAACCTTGCCGCCGACTTGTGACTCTCCGACCAACATACAAGGGACTACTTCGACCACAAGCTCGATGATCACAAGCAAGAGAATGACGCAAGGATGGACGATATTCGTGCTTTGTTGCTCAACCGCTCTTCTTCGACTTCGTCTTCATCATGAAGGACCCGCTCAAGTCGACACTCCGACTTCACCCTCTCCGGCTCAAGTACACCGACATCGAACACTCTACGCCGTTCCATGCCACGCAAAACGATCACCAAGCAAGCCTCAATCCCCTATGCGACACCGACTCTCAAGAGCGCCGACAACATCAAACTCAAGAGGATTTTGCACTAGCACGAGAACGGCAACGACAACGCCAGCATGAAAAGGAAGAGCGTGCGCGTGTACATCAGGATGCACAAGATGCCGAGGCACAACGCCAAGAACATAAACTCCGTGAAGCTTAAGCACTTGCGGCGCAACAAGCCCTCCGAGATTCAAGTCGAGCCGTAGCCGACGGAGGGCGAAAAGCTCGTGAACATGAATAAGCACTTCGCGAATAAATTCAAGAACGAAGATTTCAAGCTCGCATGCATCGTCAAGTTCCTCATGTTCCTCCTCGAGCTCGACAAGCTCCTCCACAAGCTCGCCAAGAACATCAAGTTCATCAAGAGCATGACGGCAATAGAAATCCTCCACGACAAGAGAAACATGAGGTTGACAACCCTCCTCACCAAGAGCGACACGAGCTTGACAATCATCATCAACATGGACGTCATCATCCTCGACCCCAACTCAATGAAGAAAAACGCTACGACAAGCTCAAGTTCACCATGACCAAGTTCAATGGAAGCAACGATCCCGAAGAATACCTATCATGGGCATTGAAAGTTGACAAGATCTTCCATTTGCACAACTACGGCGAAGAGAAGAAGATCGTGATGGCATCACTTGAGTTCCAAGACTATGTCCTCATTTGGTGGGAACAAGTTATCGAGCGCCGAGAGGCAGGAGGTGAACCACCCATCACTACTTGGGAGCAAATCAAGGATGTCATGAGAGCATGCTTTATGCCTACCTACTACAACTGCGACCTCTTCAAGAAACTCTAACTACTCAAGCAAGGAGCCAAGAGCGTTGAAGAGTACTACAAGGAGATGGAGATTGCGATGATATGAGCCAATGTCACGGAAGATGATGAGCAAATAATGGCACATTTCTGGAATGGACTTAACCATCCTATCAAGAAGACCGCGGACTTCCAACCATACTCGAACCTCATCGAGCTAGTGCATCAAGCTACCAAAGCAGAACGCCAAGTGCAAGATGATTTCAAGTATGCCAAGTTCTCATCCAAGTCATACGGCTTCTCTAACACCCAAGGTACAATGACTCCAACACCGTCTACCAAACCTTCTACAAGCAACGTCGACAAGTCGAGTTCCAAGAAAGCTTTGTCAACTCCAAGTCATCCTCCTACTACAAGAAACTTCAAGCCGAGAGCTTCATCATCATCCACTCCAACCGATGAGACCGTCAAGACAAGTTCCTTCAAATGCTTCACATGCGGAGGCCGAGGCCACATGTCCTATGAGTGCACCAACAAGCGGACCATGATCCTCAATGACGATGGCACCTACGACTCAATGAGTGAAGGAGAAATTGACGCTCCTGAGCAAGTCGCCATGCACCAGCAAGTGAACGATGAAGAGGAACAAGTCTTTTGCGATGAAGATTCAAGTCCCGCTCTTGTCGTCTCCAAGGTCTTGACTCTCCAACATCACCAAGAAGAACACCAAAGATGCCACATTTTCCACACCAAGGTCGGCATCAATGGATGATCCATCAAGGTCATCATCAATGGAGGGAGTTGTCATCACCTCGCAAGTGAAGAACTTTGCTCCAAGCTCCAATTGCCGAAAACGAAGCACCCACATCCATACAAAGTGCAATGGCTTAGCGACTCCGACACTATCCAAGTCGAGTATCGAGTACAAGTCTCCTTCAAAATTGGCGCCTATGACGACACCTTGGAGTGCGACATCGTTCCAATGACCGTTTGCCACTTTCTCCTTGGAAGCCCATGGCAATTTGATAGATGAGTCATCCACAACGGCCGATTGAACCACTACATCTTCGAGATGAAGGGCAAGGAGTACACCCTACGTCCAATGTCGCCAAGCCAAGTGATCGCCGACAAGCAAGCCACCCATCATGGAGATCATAGTGAGAGAGCGAGCCACCAAAAAGAGAGTGAGCGCTAGAAGCCCAAATCAAAGACCTCCATGATGAGCGAAAAGAAAAACTTAGTCCTATTTGCCACCAAAAGTGAGATAAGAGGAGTGTGAGAACCCATCTAGTGTCCTACACTACGTCCTTGTGTGCAAGGACAATGCACCACAAACTAACACTTCTCTTTTGCAGGAATTTCACGATGTTTTACCCGACCAGCTACCTCCGGGACTACCTCCACCACGAGGCATTGAGCAACGCATCGACCTCATCCCCGGAGCACCACTTCCGAACAAAGCTCCTTACCGCGTCAACCCCGAAGAAACCAAAGAAATACAAAGGCAAGTAAAGCATCTCATAGACCATGGACATGTGCGTGAAAGTTTGAGCCCTTGTGACGTCCCGGTCATTCTTGTACCAAAATGAGACGGTAGCTTTCGCATGTGCTCCGATTATAGACCTATCAATGCTATCTCCATTCATTATAGGTATCCCATTCCACGCCTTGATGATATGCTTGATGAACTTAGCGGTGCCACTATCTTTTCAAAAATTGATCTTAAGAGTGGTTACTATCAAATACGCATACAAGAGGGTGGTGAATGGAAAACCGCTTTCAAAACCAAGTTTGGCTTGTATGAGTGGTTAGTCATGCCTATGGGTCTCTCGAAAGCACCGGGTACTTTTATGCGTCTTATGAATCATGTCTTTCGCCCTTACATTGGTGTTTTTGTTGTGGTCTACTTCGATGATATCCTTGTTTTTAGCAAGTCTCTCAAACAGCATGTCACCCATGTCCGAACCGTTTTGCAAACTCTTCGAAAACAACATCTCTATGCTAATATGGAGAAATGCATTTTTGGCATTGACAAGCTCGTTTTCTTGGGTTTTGTTGTTTCTTCTAAGGGTGTTCATGTTGATGAGTCCAAGATCAACTCTATTAAGACTTGGCCACAACCAACCAATTTGCAACAAGTGCGTAGCTTTCTTGGCCTTGCAGGTTTCTATCATCGTTTTGTGAAAGATTTTAGCACCATTGCTTCGCCTTTGCATGCTTTGAGCAAAGAAGAATGCGCCTTTTGTTTGGGGACCATCCCAAGATACCGCTTTCAATGAGCTTAAGAATTTGATTACTCATGCTCGCGTGCTTGCTTTACCCAACTTTGACAAACCTTTTGAGATTCATTGTGATGCTAGTGGTAATGGCATAGGAGGTGTGTTAATGCAAGAGAAGCACCCCATACCTTACTTTAGTGAGAAACTCTCTGACGCGCAACTCAATTACCCCATATATGACAAAGAGCTATATGCTTTAGTCCGTGTTTTGCATGAATGGGAACACTATTTTCGCCCTCATGAGTTCATCATTCATACCGATCATGAAACGCTCAAGTATCTTAAGGTCCAAACCAAGTTGAACAAGCGTCATGCTAAATGGAGTGAATTTATTGAGTCTTTTCCTTATGTCATCTAGTACATTAAAGGTAAAGAAAACATTGTGGCGGATGCCCTTTCCCGCATATGCATGCTTGTTACTCAACTTGAGTTGAATGTTATTGGCTCTAAGCACATAAAAGACTTGTATGAGCATGATCCCACTTTTGCTACTACTTATGGCAAATGTTTGACGCATACATCTTGGGAACACTATTATATCAAAGATGGATATCTTATGAGAGCTAACAAGCTTTGCATCCCCGAGTCTTCTCTTCGTTTGTTGCTTTTGCAGGAATCTCATGGAGGAGGCTTAATGGGACATTTTGGATGCGACAAGACTTTCTCCATGCTCTCGAAGAACTACTTTTGCCCCAAGATGTTTCGCGACGTCAACCGCTTCACCAACCGATGCTCTACATGTCGCAAATCTATGTCTAAAGCTCAATCCCATGGCCTTTACATACCTCTACCAATTTCATATCAACCATGGGAAGATATTAGCATGGATTTTGTACTTGGATTGCCTAGGACATGCAATGGAAAGGATTCGGTATTTGTCGTTGTGGACCGTTTCTCCAAGATGGCACATTTCATTCCTTGCAACAAGATAGATGGTGCTTCACATATTGCAAACATCTTTTGTAGTGAAATATTGCGTCTACATGGAGTGCCAAAGACTATCGTCTCGGACCGCGACGTCAAGTTCCTTAGCTACTTTTGGAAGACCCTATGCGCCAAGCTCGGAATCAAGCTACTCTTCTCCACGGCGTATCATCCACAAACCGACGGCCAAACGGAAGTTACCAACCGCACACTCTCCGCTCTACTTCGAGTCCTCATGAAGAAGAACATCAAGGAGTGGGAGGAGTGTCTACCTATCACCAAGTTCAGCTACAACCGCGCAAGACACTCAACAACCGGCAAGTCCCCCTTTGAGGTCGTCTGCGGATTCAACCCGTTGTCCCCATTGGACATTCTCCCTCTACCACTCCAAGAGCGCATCAATTTGGACGCAAGTGCACGTGTGACTCATCTCAAGAAGGTGCATGAGGATACAAGACATACTATCAAGCGCCAAGTACAACGACTTGCGACCAAGCTCAATATCAACAAGCACCCCATGGTCTTCAACATTGGTGATCTCATGTGGCTACACCTTCGCAAGGACCGCTTCCGCCAAGAATGCAAGTCCAAACTTTGGCCACGAGCGGACGGACCCTTCAAGGTGCTTGCACGCTACAACGATAATGCTTACAAGATCGACATCCCACGTGACAAGTACTCCGTGAGCGACATCTTCAACATCAAAGATCTCTCACCCTACCATGGTGATGAGAGGATTTCGATCCGAGGACGGATCTTCCCTAAGGGAGGGGAGATGATGTGGATCATCCCATGATCATCCCCATGGACGCACCTACAACTCCAACGACACCACTTGGACCAATGTCAAGAGCCCGAGCCAAGGCTATCGAAGATAAGGTGAACTCATTCCTCTCCGAACTTCCACTTTCTATGCATGAGACGTGGCTACTACCTAAGTCCGAGATGTTGTGCATGATCAGGTCCCAAGAGGACCCTCCCAAAGATGCACGTGAAGATGTACAAGCCCCCAAGTCCATGGATGAAGAGACTCAGTGGAAGGAGACAAGAACACCTCCCAGGCCCCGGACATCCGGCCATGACCCCGGACATCCGACCCCTGGAGCGTTATCCACTACAGCAGCAGCCGGCCGCCGAGCATCTACAGGCCCCAGACATCCGGTCCTGCCTGGAAATCCGGCCTCAAGCCCGGATATCCGGACAACCCCGAATCCAAGAGCAACATGGCCAGCTTCACCAGCCCGGACATCTGGCCTCCACAGCCCAAACATTCGGCCCTCCACGAACGCCCGGACATCCGGCCCGATGCCCGGACGTCTGGCCTCCCTGTCTGCGCATAGTAAAGGGCCGAGGCCCGTGTACCCCTTCTACCCCCTAGACTATGTATACTCCACCTCTTCCAACTTTCTAGGGTTAGCAAAGGATTAGCTCATATTTTGTGTGAGAGCTTTGCTCATCCACTTGGACACCTTCTCCTCGGAGATTCAGCCTCCACCGAAGAAGATCCCCCAAGCGAATTCAAGACTCCTTTTAGGGAAGAACTCAAGACCTCCTCATGGAGAAGACCGGCTACCCTTGTATCGTCCCTAGTTGATCGTGTATCGTGTGAACTCTTATGTATCCAAGGATCTAGCACATGTGTGACTTGTTCTTGTTAGTTTGAGTGTTCCTCTTGTGTTTCCCCTTGTGTTTTCCCTCGTTTCCCTCCTCGTGTTCTCATGTTCATCGCGGGATCCGCTCCTTTCATGAAAGATCAGACGATTAGGGTTCCACCCTACATCATTGATGCTACAGCGGGTTGTGCTAGTTTTGCTGTAGTCTTCCAAGCTCTCGTTCAGTAGAGACTTGGTCATATCATTGATGTCATAATCAGTTAGCTGAATCTGGCAGTGGCATTGAGGGTCTTTTAAATCACCTATGTACTCGCACATCAAACCGGGGTGACGGCTTAAAGGCAAAACTCTCTAGGCGACCCAACATCGAACCAGATTGATCCCGGTCAGGCCATTGGCCATTAAAGCTATAATCTTAGAAAATATGGGCATATATTTGGCCCATTTGGTTGTGCTGATCTGGTCGGGGAGGGGATGCCTGTTGCTGAGCCGTCTCTCATGATAACCCCGCAGAGGATTTTCCCCTTCTGGAGAGGTGTCTTGACACTAAAACCATGTTTGGTTCCAGTCCTTGGGGTGACTGGACAGTTTGGCGGCTGGGAAGGTGGTGTATTTCCGCCTCTGAATTGAGATGCCGCCTAATTCTAGGTTGGGCCCGTCCGTAAATTCAGTTTGGCGGTTTAATTAGTAGAAATCTCTGAACAGCCCTACAGTGGGTTCCTGCTGAAGGTATACTTCACAAAACACTTGAAAATTGTAGATGTTTGTGAAAGAATTGGGTCCAATGTCTTGAGGATGGAGTTGGAAGAAGTGCAGTACGTCACGGAAATTTTTTGAACCGGGCAGAGTGAAACCTAGGAGCATGTGATCAGCGAAGACGACAACTTCGCCCTCTTTGGGTTCGGGGATGGATTCTGTTCCTGGGGCTCTCCAATGAATGACATTCTTTGTCACTAAAATGCATACTTGGACATGTTCATCCAACGTTTGCTGGTAACCCCGGAAGCGACCCAGTTACAGGAGGTGATGGTCCTGGTCATTTTTTGAGGAGGAAAGTCTAAAAATAAAAGATTACCGGTTTAAAATTATGTTGTTAAGCCGACCATTGATTCAAAAGTACGTGATATAAAGAGCCAACATGTTAAGCTGGAAGATAACACTGAGGTATGCAGATACATATATTGGCGGCTTAAAAGGGGACTAATGGTACATGGCGGGTTACGGTTTATCAGTTAAGCCGCCCAAATAGTTTCCATATTTTCATATCTATAAGTGAGGATTTGCTAAGTGACGGGCAAACATATTCTGCAGATTGGTGCTATAATTTTGGATCTACAGCGGTGTGGAAAATAAAATAAATTCTAGACCTAAAGCGAAGGAAGTGGAAGAACTCAGGGGTTCAGATGAATCTTATGTAGAAAAAACATCTACTGCGACTGGAAAAAAGATGCTAAAAATACTACCGTGCATCCTCAGCGTCATATCCAGATTCAACTACACGACATAGGGAAGAACAAAGAAGAACTGAGAAGAGCTTCCATGAACTGGGGCAAACCCTAATGAAGATATGCTACGAGAAAGGAGGAGTACTTACTGGTGTTGCTGTACAGTGGAGGTGCGCCGCAGTGCTCTGGTTCGTTCAGGTTGATGCAGCGGTCGGAGTTGAGGCAGTTGACATGGTCGACGGTGGCAGAGCTCGGGCGCGCGTGGGCGTTGCGAGGAGGAAGATGAAGACAAGGAGGCAAGGAAAAAATGAGAAGGACCACTATCCCTATTTATAAGGAGCTGGATGAAAGGCATGCACGGGAATTGAGGAGGCTGAAAAGTGGTTATGTGGCTGCACGGATGCCTCGAATTTCGAGAATTCCATTAAAATCAAAGATATGCTGAGATGCTCTGGACCTCGTGCAAAGTTAATGCAAGATGACGTCATGGCGGGTTAACAAAATTTTGTGAGCTGACATCATGGCGGGTTATAAAAATTTCATAAAGATTGACGATGGAGGATTCTGTTAAAGTCAAGCATGGAAGATTGGTAGGGCATCCCCAAGCTTAGGCTCTTGGTATCCTTGAATATTACCTTGGGGTGCCTTGGGCATCCCCAAGCTTTTGCTCTTGCCACTCCTTATTCCATAGTCCATCAAATCCTTACCCAAAACTTGAAAACTTCACAACACAAAACTCAATAGTAAATCTCGTAAGATCCATTAGTATAAGAAAATAAATCACCACTTTTGGTACTGTTGTGAAAACATTCTTTATTTCTATTGGTGTAATATCTACTGTATTGCAACTTTTCCATGGTTCATACCCCTCGATACTAGCCATAGATTCATCAAAATAAGCAAACAACACATAGAAAATAGAATCTGTCAAAAACAAAACAGTCTATAGCAATCTGGATATTTCGTATACTTCTTTAACACCAAAAATTCTGAAAAATTAGGAAGACCAAATAAATTTGTTTACTAATCTTCTGAAGAAAGAATCAGTATTTATCGCACTTCGGCTAAAAATGAAAATTAATTTCCTGAGTGCAAAAGTTTTTGTTTTTCAGCAAGACCAGATCAACTATCACCGTAAGCAATCCCAAAGGTCTTACTTGGCACAAAAACTAACTAAATCACAAAACCACATCTAACTAGAGGCTATGTCGGTGGGAACGACACCTATGGGATCACAAGAATCCCTACTGTGGTTTGCGGGGCGCGGGGTCGTGAGAAGAGCGGATCTAACAGGTAGCACATGGTTCGTTTATCCAGGTTCGGGCCGCGAGGATGCGTAAAACCCTACTCCTGCTTTGGTGGATTGTATATTTGTGTTCTTGAGCTAGCTATGGGGCGTGAGGAGCTCCAAAATGTCGAATCCTTCCTCTGGTCGCCTCGGGCCTCCTTTTATAGAAAAAGGGGTTGCCACAGTGGCACACAGGAGGTGGAAAGGGTACAGTGATGCGAGGTTATCCCTCGCATTACATGACAAGGCGCATTTAATGCGTCTTGCTTAGGTGTCCTTGCTTTATCGGGGACGGGGGAGAGACCTGTCTCGTCCGTCGCCGCTCCTTCTTGTGTGGACACGCGCCCTGGCTAGCGACGCCTGCGATGCCATGTAGGTAGGCAGGCAGCTGAGGTGGTGCAGTGGTGAGTCTTCACGAAGATCTGCATGCCACCACGCAGGTGCTTGCCCAGCTGGTTGGGTCGGCAGCTGCATGCATGTGGTGGTGGAGGTTTAGTCGGCGTGGGCCTGATGGTGGCCCCGCGGGTGTCTTTGGGAAGGGCCTTGCCGGGGCCCCGGCAAGGGTCTTGCCGAGGCGCCTGCTGTCATCCCCGGCAAGGCGCTTTCCGGGGGCCTTGTGGTCTTCCTCGGCTGGGATCCCGCCAAGGGTTGTCGTCTCCTTAGTGCGTATCTGATCTTGAATGTCTTTACAAAGATCTACATGCCATCACGGGGATGTCTCCCAAATCCTTGCCCTTTGGGGGCAGTGGACTCAAGGGTGATTCGATCCGTAGGCGCGGGACGAGTCGCCGCGGCAAGGGTCTTGCCGGGGCTGCTAGAACTGTCGAGTCGCCGCGACAAGGATCTTGCCGGGGGGTCCGCTTCGTCCCCTTTGCTCTTCATGGTCTTGGCCTTGGCGTCGTAGTTCTCTTGAGCTTCGGTCCTACCCTGGCTCACCTCCCTTGCCTTGCTTGGTGTGGTGGTGCCCGTGGCTCAGACTGCCCGTGCACAGTTATAGGGGTACAAAAAGTGTACCCCTCTTTTTGTACATCGACAAGAGCCCCCGGGCCTGGTCCACACATAAGCGCAACGCGTTGTTGGGCTAGGCCCAGAAACGGTGCGCAGGCAGGCGGGACGGTTTTTACCGCGGTAAGGTTCTTCGCGCGCTGTGCTTCCCACGACTCATGCGCGTGGCGCGGCGTGGGGGGTGCGTGTGACGTGGGTTGCATGCGTGGGGTTGGTTCCCGCGGGCATGCGTCACGCCACAGTTAATGTGAAAGGAGGCGGCCCGTGTTTTCCGCCATAAGAAAGGAATAACCGCGGGCGCGCTGCTCACTTTCTCCTCTTTCCTCGTGCCTTTTCTAATCTCAGAGCCGCCGTTTCCTCTCTTCCTTCCTTCCTAAGCTTCCGCCATTGCCCGCCGTCGTTGCTTCGCCATCCCCCTTCCTCAGCCCTCTAAACTTCTTGGTCGCCATGGTGCCCAAATCCGTCAAGGGCAAGGGGGTGGCTAAGGATGATGGGACTGTGGAGCCGCCGGAAAGCGCGCTGTCGGGGGACCGGACGAAGTCCGCCTTTTTCTTCCCCTCGACGGTTGATGTTCAAGAGCTCCGGGCCTCCTTCAGGCCCCTATGGGGAGCGAAGACCGGGGGAGAGAATTCAGGACACCCGGCGACGCGCGTCATTCCTGCTGCTTGCGACGATCCTGCTCCAAATCGGTATCCCTATTTCGTCGATTATCTTTCTTGCGGGTTATGCACCCCTTTCTCCGATTTCTTCTACGACATTATGCACACCTTCGGCTTTCGCCTCTTGGATTTTACTCCGAATGCGGTGGCGTGCATGGCTTTCTTCGCGCATCTTTGCGAAGGCTTCGCCGGGGTGCAGCCCAACACGGCGCTCTTCCGCCATTATTTCTTCCCTCGGATCCAGCCGGGAGGTGCCATCTCTGGTTGCGTCACCTGGATCCCAAGATCCAAGGGGGCGTACCCGGACGGTGCCGTGAAGGAGAGGTGGGAGGAATGGCGTGGCCGGTGGTGATGGATTGAGGATGAAAACCCGCCGGAATTCTGCAAGGTCTGCCGAGTGCCGCCGGCCCGTGGCAGCGATTGGAGCGATGTCGACGCCGCCGACGGGAGGCTCACTGTTGCCACTACTAGGATTCTCCAGCTCACCCGGGCCGGACTCACCCTTGAGATGATCGGGGCAGACTTCATTCGCCGCCGGATCACCCCGTTGCACAACAAGGGGAGGCCAGCTTGGCTCTTTACGAATCCGGCTGACATTATGCGACTCCGCCCAGGCATCGATCAGAACTTCACAGTGCTGGCGCATGCCCACTTCTACCAGCGGCTTTTCGAGCTTGATGTGGGTCGCGATGGCGAGGTTGAACGGACCGGCATGGCCACGAGGGCTGGCGCAAAGGTTGGCAAGGCCCTCAAGGGGCCGTTTTTCAAGATGCCAGCGGGGGTGGTCCCGTTGTGCAACAATTCACGTCGGTCCGAGATCATTTCTATGATGCCGGACTATAACGCGCACGGCCCTGTCCCGAGCTGGAAGGAGCTGAAGGATGCTGATGTGCAGCAATTCTTTGACACCCTGATTGAGGTATATGTCAATGCTGACGCCGAGCGGTGGCTTGTCATGGACACCACCCAGGCAGAGCTGGACTACATCGTCACTAGGGCGAGGGAGGCACAGCTTGCCATGGAGGCCAGCAGCGCCGGGGGTGTGGAGGACAAGGCCGCAATGGCTGGGGAGGAAGAGGAGCTCACCCGGTGGGCGGCGGCCTCCGGGGAGGTCAGCAGCGCCGACACTGGAGCTCCGCTCGTCGAAGACGCAGCCGACGAGTCGTCGTCGGAGGAGGACATGGCGGCGGGCTCAACGCCAACCAGGGGAAGAGGGTGAATCCTGCGGTGGGTTGGCTTCGGCGAGCCGGTCCAGCCCGGCAGGGCTACGCGGCCTCAATTGACCCTGGAGGGGTCTGGGCGTCACACGAGGGCCACGGCAGCCAAGAGGCTAACGAAGGCCGCTGAGAAGAAGAAGACAACAGCCCCTTCCTCATCTGGGCGTGCACAAACCCCGCCGTCTTCGCCTCCTCCGGCATATGTCGACTCGGATGTTGACGCGCAGGTCACTTTTGATCTCGGGCCTCTTAGCTCGAAGAGGAAAAGGAAAGTGGTGGAAGAGGAGGAGGTGGATGACAAGTAAGTACTCCGTTCCTTACTGCCATTTCCATTCCTCTGAATTAAGTCACTCATCTTGATCCGTTTTTGCTTTTGCAGGGATGCAGAGACGTTGGCCCAGAGGGTGAAGAGGGTGAAGGCCTCGGCGAGCAGTCAGCCCCCAGCTGGGGCTTCAAAGACGCCACTGGTGGTGTTGATCAGCCCGGACGGCAGCCCCCGGCACAGCCCCCAGCGTAAGGTCGTCACCCTCCTCTTATTCGACATGTGGTAGGCATTCGATGCTATGGTTTTGACCTTGTCGGGTTTGCAGGAGGGAAGCGGCATCAGGAGGAGCCGTAGAGGGCTACCCCCAACACACCACCCCCATCGACTACGCCACTGCGAGGGGCATCCCCGGCAAGGGCATCAAGCACGGAGCCCACACCCATGGAGGAAGAGGGGAACTTGGGCACTGGTGACTCTGCCACGGCGCCGGATGTTGGCGGGGAGGGGACTTCTGCTTCATAGCCTGGCACTGGTGAGTCGCCTGTCCTCCGTCTCTGTTTTTCCCTTATTCTTTTTCTTGGCTTCAATGCTCCCATTACTACCCAGGCCATCCTCCAATGGGTATGGAGGACGTGGATACTGTTGTTGGGAACATTGCTGAGGAGGCCGCCAGGGATGCTGACGAGGTCGCCGCTGATGAGGACGCCAAGGATGCTGCCAAGGACACCGCTGTGGGGGCCGCCAAGGCGACCGGCGAGGCTTCTACCGAGGGTGCCAGCGGTGGGCCTGCCGGGGAAGCCGGCAAGGCCGCCGCCGAGGAAGAGGTGGTTGATGATCAGCCTCCCGCCTCCTCAACCTCGGGCCCTGGCAGATACCTGAAGGTGGGCGACGATCTTTTCGTCCATCTTCTAGGGGAGTCAAGTTCCTGGGCGCCCGCCGAAGGGGAGGTCTTTGACGGCGAGGTGCTTGCCGCCACCGGGCTCAAGGTTGTCGATGAGCCGGGCGTTAGCGGTGATGGTTCTCCAGAAGAGCAGCTTTTCCACGCTATGGGGGCCAACTTCCGAAAACTCCAGGCGCTCTACCGTGTCCGTCTGGACAAGGTTAAGTCCAGGACGGCAACGGTGGACCAGGCGGAGGTGGATTTCAAGGCGTGCATTGCTGAGATGCAGACCTGGTTCCACCAGACTTGCAAGGAGCAGAGGGCCTTTCAGGAGGAATTGGCCAAGCGCAATGTCGAGCTCACCATGAAGATGGCTGCCATCGAGAAGGCCCAGGAAAAGGCGGCGAACTTGGCGGCCGCGGCCAAGGCCGTCCGGAACCAGCATCAAGCCGCACTAGATTCCCAGGAAGAGGACCTCACCGTGCGTGAGGCGAAGCTTGCCACAGCGCTTCGTGGCAAGGATGAGGAGCTCGAGGCCCTTGTCGCGCGGCGGACTCGCGAGCTGGAGCAGAGGCACAAGGAGGCACTCGATGCCGGGCTCTGGCCCATGCTGGCAAAGTAAGGGAGTTGGAGGTGGCGCAGGATGAGCTGAAGGAGCAGGCCCTCAAGCTTTCCAACGAGAAGAGCACGCTCAACAGTGCCTTGGTGGAGGCGCATGGAGCAGTCATCAGCAGGGCGGGGAAGCTCTCCGAAGCGCAAAACTCCGTCAGAGATCTCAAGATGAAGCTGGAGGATCTCGAGAAGATGTTGTCGGAGAGCAGGGCTCGGGAGGAGACCTTGACTAGGAGTCTGGAGGAGGAGAAGCAGCTGCGGGCGAACGAGGCCGCCTCCCACCAGGATTATGTGGCGTGCGAGAATAGATGGATCAGCCGTCTGGAGGACGTCGCCGGTAGGGTCACCTCGCAGTTGGCCACCATGGGGATGCCAAACGTGAGGTACGCCCCTGAGCGCAGTGGGACCGTCAACACCAATCTGACTCTGTTCTTCGAGGGCGTCCTTGGAGCCTTGGCTTATCTTCACTCCAGCAGAGCGGCCACGTTGGCCGGGGAAGCCCGGCGACTTTGCTGGGGGGTCATGACCAAGGTCCTCACCAAGATGGCGTACTGGAACCCCGACCTCTACTTCGGTGCTAGGATGGACAGCTTGCCGGACGGTATTGACCTCACAGTGCTCAAGGAGCGCATCAAGCCCGTCATCAGCAGCATCGACGAAATCAAGAGGGTGGAAGGCCAGCGCCGGGATTAGGCATCCCGTTCTTCACCGCCGCTGCAGGTTCATGACCAAGAAAAATTTCATCTTTAGTTAGAACCGCAGCAATGATGTGATGTAATATAACTTTGCAGTACTCTTAATTTCATGCACGTTATTTCCCTGTTCAATTCCTCTTTGTATGCGCGCCCTACGTTGATTGGGTAGGCTCGCCGGCGCAGAAGCCCCTAGCGGCGTTTTGGGGACGGATCCCCATCGGCCTGCCAGGAACGCGTGCTGCCGGACGAGCCACCTTTCCGTTCTGAACGCGGCAACTCGAACTGTCGAGCTTGACTCGAGTCAGAATCGAGAGCGTTGTTGATCGCGGAAGGCTACTCTGCCATTCTCGACGCAGCCGCTTGAGCTGTTGAGCAGACTCGAAACAGGGCAAGGGCGTTGCCGATCGTGGGAGAGCCCCCTGGCGTGCAGGTTTCTCACACAAAGGCGTGACATCTCCAGGGGGGAATAACCTCATATAAGAAGGATAGAACAAATAAGGGTTCAGTGAAACTTAGCTTCTGTTTGTAGTCGCTCGAGCGGTGATCTTCCGGCTTCTTCCCTCTCCAAGAGCCACGAAGACGAAGGAGTGTTGGGCTGATTGCTAGAGCCGATTCTCACAACTGCGCCCCCTACCTGGCGCGCCAAAGATGTCGGTGGGAATGACACCTATGGGATCACAAGAATCCCTACTATGGTTGGCGGGGCGCGGGGTCGTGAGAAGAGCAGATCTAACAGGAAGCACACGGTTCGTTTATCCAGGTTCGGGCCGCGAGGATGCGTAAAACCCTACTCTTGCTTTGGTGGATTGTATATCTGTGTTCTTGAGCTAGCTATGGGGCGTGAGGAGCTCCAAAAAGTCGAATCCTTCCTCTGGTCGCCTCGGGCCTCCTTTTATAGAAAAAGGAGTTGCCACAATGGCACACAGGAGGTGGAAAGGGTACAGTGATGCGAGGTTATCCCTCGCATTACATGACAAGGCGCATTTAATGCGTCTTGCTTAGGTGTCCTTGCTTAACGGGGACGGGGGAGAAACCTGTCTCATCCGTCGCCGCTCCTTCTTGTGTCGACACGCGCCCTGGCCAGCGATGCCTGCGATGCCACGTAGGCATGCAGGCAGTTGAGGTGGTGCAGTGGTGGGTCTTCACGAAGATCTGCATGCCGCCACGCAGGTGCCTGCCCAACTGGTTGGGTCGGCAGCTGCATGCATGCGGTGGTGGAGGTTTAGTCGGCGTGGGCCTGATGGTGGCCCCGCGGGTGTCCTCGGGAAGGGCCTTGCTGGGGCCCCGGCAAGGGTCTTGCCGAGGCGCCTGCTGTCATCCCCGGCAAGGCACTTGCCGGGGGCCTTGTGGTCTTCCTCGGCTGGGATCCCGCCAAGGGTTGTCGTCTCCTTAGTGCGTATCTGATCTTGAATGTATTTACAAAGATCTGCATGCCGTTACGGGGATGTCTCTAGAATCCTTGCCCTTTGGGGGCAGTGGACTCAAGGGTGATTCGCTCCGTAGGCGCGGGACGAGTCGCCGCGGCAAGGGTCTTGCCGGGGCTGCTAGAACTGTCTCCCGGCAAGGATCTTGCCGGGGGGTCCGCTTCGTCCCCTTTGCTCTTCGTGGTCTTGGCCTTGGTGTCATAGTTCTCTTGAGCTTCGGTCTTACCCTGGCTCACCTCCCTTGCCTTGCTTGGTGTGGTGGTGCCCGTGGCTCAGACTGCCCGTGCACAGTTATAAGGGTACAAAAAGTGTAGCCCTCTTTTTGTACACCGGCAGGCTAGATGAAATATTTATTGCAAAACAGAACCTAAAAAGAAAAAAACAAAAATAAAATTTGGCTGCCTCCCAACAAGCGCTATTGTTTAACACCCTTAGCTAGGCATAAAACACGAATAGATCTAAGTGTAGTCGTAATAAGATAAGGCAAATCTTGAAAATTCATCTCATATTCTCTTAGTTCAGTAGCGAGGTTTCTTTGAGGTAATAAAAATTGATCAAAAGGGCTAAATTTAATAGGATAAGAATCCCCAAGATCAATTTTGGGAGGAATAGGTTCCCCCTTCGGCCCTTCATATTGTATGACCAACTCGTCATTATAAGCATTCTTTCCACAAAAAGTCATGAGCTTGTGGCCGAGAGAAAATCCCAATCCATTGTTTTGTATAGAAAAATTATCATTAAGCTTAGAAATCTTACTAACCAAAACATTGGTAGCGACCCTCTTTCTTAAATTTTCATTATAAGCAACATGATCTAAAGATCGCAAACACATTATGTCCTCTTGATTGAAGAGAATTCCTTCTATGGGAGGACGACCACCATCTACTTTATAATGCGCAAAAATTTCTCTAGCTTTTTTCATAATATATCTAAACTGATGTGCTAGGAATACAGTGGCGACGCGCTTAACAAAAGAATTAATGCTCAATATTAGAAAACTCTAGAAAAATCCTTTGAATGGATGGATGCATGTGAACAAATTGTCTTTCAAGTTCAACTATGAGCAAAGATATAGCATCCGAGAGACTATTAGTTTTATGAAGAATAGACCAACCCAATGTGGGATGCACGCCGGCATGAGTAAAGAAATCTTGAATAACCCCTTTCCAATAATATTTCCACTACCAATGCGAAAAAATTGTGCGTGCAAGACAGTAGATTCTTCAGGAGGATTAGGCTTAGCATCAAAGTTTTCCGTATCGTTACTACTATCTTTTTCAGCGATGACCTCCCCAATTTCAGACATGGTGGCAGCAAACAAATCTAGCAGACAAGCAACCAAAAGTCAAACGAAGAAGACAAATGGAGAGAGGCAAAGAAAATGCGAATATTTTCAAAAATTGTTTTAGAAGTGGGGGAGAAGAAAACGAGAGGCAAATGGCAAATAATGTAATGAGAGAGATGAGATTTTATGGTGGGTACTTCGTATGTCTTGGCTTGGCGTAGATCTCCCCAGCAACTGCGCCAGAAATTCTTCTTGCTACTTCTTGAGCTTGCGTTGGTTTTTCCCTTGAAGAGGAAAGGGTGATGCAGCAAATAGAGTAAGTATTTCCCTCAGCTTTTGAGAACCAAGTTATCAATCCAGTAGGAGACAACGCTCAAGTCACCGAATACCTGCACAAACAAACACCAACTTGCACCCAATGCGATAATGGGTTCTCAATCCCTTCACGGTTATTTGCAAAGTGAGATCTGATAGAAATGGATAAATGGTAAAGTAATATTTTTGGTATTTATGTTTTATGGGATGGAAAGTAAAAGATTGCAAAAGTAAATAGGAAACTAAAATTGTAGATCGGAAACTTATATGATGGAAAATAGACCCGGGGCCATAGGTTTCACTAGAGGCTTCTCTCAAGATAGAAAATATTGTGGTGGGTGAACAAATTACTGCCGAGCAATTGATAGAAAAGCGCATAATTATAACAATATCTAAGGCAATGATCATGAATATAGGCATCACGTTCGTATCAAGTAGACCGACTCCTGCCTGCATCTACTACTATTACTCCACACATCGACCGACTCCTGCCTGCCTCTAGAGTATTAAGTTCATAGAACAGAGTAACGCATTAAGTAAGATGACATGAGGTAGCGGGATAAACTCAAGCAATATGATGAAAAACCCATCTTGTTATCCTCGATGGCAACAATACAATACGTGTCGGTTCCCCTTCTATCACTGGGATCGAGCACCGCAAGATTGAACCCAAAGCTAAGCACTTCTCCCATTCCATGAAAAACCCAATCTAGTTAGCTAAACTAAATCAATAGTTCGAAGATACTTGCTGATACGTCTCCCTCGTATCTACTTTTCCAAACACTATTGCCCTTGTTTTGGACTCTAACTTGCATGATTTGAATGGAACTAACCTGGACTGACGCTCTTTTTAGCAGAATTGCCATGGTGTTATTTATGTGCAGAAACAAAAGTTCTCGGAATGACCTAAAACTCCATAGAGATTATTTTTGGAAATAATAAAAAATACTGGCAAATAATCAAGGCCAGAGGGTCCACAACCTAGCCATGAGGGTGGGGGCGCGCCTACCCCCCTAGGCGCGCCCCCTGCCTCGTGGGCCCCCTGGAGATCCACCGACCACAACCTTGACTCCATATATTCGTGTTCGGGGAGGAAAAAATAAAGAAGAAGGATTCATCGCATTTTACGATACTGAGCCGCCGCCAAGCCCTAAACTCTCTCAGGAGGGCTGATCTGGAGTCCATTCAGGGCTCCGGAGAGGGGAATCCGTCGCCATCGTCATCATCAACCATCCTCAATCACCAATTTCATGATGCTCACAGCCGTGCATGAGTAATTCCATCATAGGCTTGCTGGACGGTGATGGGTTGGATGAGATTTATCATGTAATCGAGTTAGTTTTGTTAGGGTTTGATCCCTAGTATCCACTATGTTCTGAGATTGATGTTGCTATGAATTTGCTATGCTTAATGCTTGTCACTAGGGCCCGAGTGCCATGCTTTCACATCTGAACCTATTATGTTTTCCTGAATATATGTGAGTTCTTGATCCTATCTTGCAAGTCTATAGTCACCTACTATGTGTTATGATCCGGCAACCCCGAAGTGACAATAATCGGGACCACTCCCTGTGATGACCATAGTTTGAGGAGTTCATGTATTCACTATGTGTTAATGCTTTGGTCTGGTACTCTATTAAAAGGAGGCCTTAATATCCCTTAGTTTCCACTAGGACCCCGCTGCCACGGGAGGGTAGGACAAAGATGTCATGCAAGTTCTTTGCCATAAGCACGTATGACTATATTTGGAATACATGCCTACATTACATTGATGAATTGGAGCTAGTTCTGTGTCACCCTAGGTTATGACTGTTACATGATGAACCGCATTTGGCATAATTCTCCATCACCGATCCAATTCCTACGAGCTTTCCATACATTGTTCTTCGCTTATTTACTTTTCCATTGCTATTGTTATCATCACTACAAAACACCAAAAATATTACTTTTGCTACCGTTACTTTTGCTACCGTTACTTTTGCTATCGTTACCACTACTATCATATTACTTTGCTACTAAACACTTTGCTGCAGATATTAAGTTTCTAGGTGTGGTTGAATTGACAACTCAGCTGCTAATACTTGAGAATATTCTTTGGCTCCCCTTGTGTCAAATCAATAAGTTTGGGTTGAATACTCTACCCTCGAAAACTGTTGCGATCCCCTATACTTGTGGGTTATTAGGACTATTTTCTGGCACCGTTGCCGGGGAGCATAGCTCTATTATTTGAGTCACTTGGTATTTATATCTTCTTATCATTATGAACAACATGAAAGATCCAAGAACCAAGATTTATCGCTCAACTACGAGGGGAGGGAAGGAACTGCCATCTAGCTCTGCACTTGATTCACCTTCTGTTTTGAGTAAGCTTGCGACACCTAGACCTGCTTCTGCTATTAATTCTGATATGTCGCATATTATTGATGATGCCACTTCTGCTATGCATGATACTTATGATGAAACTACTTATATGCTTGATACTACTATGCCACTTGGTGAATTTCTTGATGAACAACTTGCTAGGGCTAGACAGAATGAAGGCTCTCCTAATAAATATGAATTGCCTGTTGTGCCTGAGGGCTATCTTATGGATGAAGAAACTAAAAGAGACTTTCTTGCTTACAATGATAGAAGTGATCTTAAGAAATTATTAGCTAGGCTTAAACAAAAAACTCTGAATGCTAGAATGAAATATGATCCTGCTTATGCTACTTCACCTATCTTTGTTACTGATAAGGATTATGAATTCTCTATTGATCCTGATATAATTACTTTGGTTGAATCTGATCCTTTTTATGGCCATGAATCTGAAACTGTTGTGGCACATCTTACTAAATTAAATGATATAGCCCCCTGTTCACTAATGATGAGAGAACTCGTTACTTTTATATCCTTAAAATATTTCTGTTCTCAGTAAAGGGTGATGCTAAGATATGGTTTAATTCTCTTGATCCTGGTTGTGTGCGTAGTCCCTAGGATATGATTTATTTCTTCTCTGCCAAATATTTCCCTGCTCATAAGAAACAAGCTGCCTTAAGGGATATATATATGTATATAATTTTGTGCAATTTGAAGAAGAGAGTCTCCCACAAGCTTGGGGGAGGCTTCTCCAATTACTTAATGCTTTGCCTGATCTTCCTCTTAAGAAAAATGAAATACTTGATATCTTTTACAATCGACTAACCGATGCTTCCAGAGATTACCTGGATAGTTGTGTTGGTTCTGTTTTCAGGGAAAGAACACCGGATGAAGCTGAAATTTTATTGAATAATATGTTGACAAATGAAAATAATTGGACACTTCCTGAGCCTATTCCTAAACCAACTCCGAACAAAAGAGGTGTTCTATTCCTCAGTCCTGAAGATATGCAAGAGGCAAAGAAATCTATGAAAGAAAAGGGTATTAAAGCTGAAGATGTTAAGAATTTACCTCCTATTGAATAAATACATGGTCTTAATTTACCTTATGTTGAGGAAATATATGGTTTTAATCCATCACCTATTGAAGAAACACATGGGCTTGATAACCCGACACAGGTAGTAAAGGTAAATTCTCTCTATAGATATGATAAAGCTGAAATCCCTCCTACTAAGTTTGCTAGACAATGTTTGGATGGGTTTGATAACTTTATGGTTAAGCAAGAAGACATCAATGCTTACTTTGGTAGACAATTGAAACAAAATGCTTATATGATTGAACACTTGGGTGATTATATGTCTAGAGTTAAAGGTGAACTTAAACTCATTAGTAAACATGATTCTATGGTCACCACTCAAGTAGAACAAGTACTCAAAGCTCAAAATGATTTGCTCAATGAATTGAATAGTAACAATAATGACTATGCTGTTAGAGTGGCTACTTGAATGGGTAAAATGACTCAGGAACCTTTGTATTCTAAAGGCCACCCTAAGAGAATTGAGCAAGATTCTTAGAGAAATAATACAGATGCATGTAGTCCTTCTAAAAGGGAGAAAAAGAAAAATGATAGTACTTTGCATACTTCTAGTGAACCTATTGCCGAAACTCCTAAGAATCCAAATGATATCTCTATTGTTGATGCTGAAACACAATCTGGTAATGAACATGAAACTAGTGATAATGTTAATGATGATGTTCATGTTGATGCTCAACCTAGTAATGATAATGATATAGAAATTGAACCTGCTGTTGATCTTGATAACCCATAATCAAGGAATCAACGTTATGATAAGAAAGACTTTGTTGCTAGGAAGCATGGTAACGAAAGAGAACCATGGGTTCAGAAACCCATGCCTTTTCCTCCCAAACCATCCAAGAAAAAGGATGATGAGGATTTTGAGCGCTTTGCTGAAATGATTAGACCTATCTTTTTGTGTATGCGTTTGACTAATATGCTTAAAATGAATCCTTATGCTAAGTACATGAAAGATATTGTTACTAATAAAAGAAATATACCGGAAGCTGAAATTCCCACCATGCTTGCTAATTATACTTTTAAGGGAGGAATACCAAAGAAACTTGGAGATCCCGGAGTAGCAACTATACCATGCTCCATTAAAATAAACTATGTTAAAACTGCTTTATGTGATCTTGGAGCCGGTATTAGTGTTATGCCTCTCTTTATATCGTAGACTTGATTTGAATAAGTGGACACCTACTGAAATATCTTTGCAAATGGCTGATAAATCAACTGCTATACCTGTCGGTATTTGTGAGGATGTGCCTGTTGTGGTTGTAAACGTTACTATTTTAACGGACTTTGCTTTTCTTGATATTCCCGAGGATGATAGTATGTCTATTATTCTTGGAAGACCCTTTTTAAATACTGCAGGGGCTGTTATTGATTTCAACAAAGGCAATGTCACTTTTCATGTTAATGGCAATGAGCATACTGTACACTTTCCGAGGAAACAACCTCAAGTCCACGGTATCAATTCTATTGGAAAAAGTCCATCGATTATTTTTGGAGGTTTTGAATTTCCTCTACCTACTGTCAATAAGAAATATGATATTCTTATTATTGGGGATGTGCATATCCCCGTTGAGGTAACTTAGTGTTAGTCGAAATTTCTCCGGTTTCATGTTACTCGAAATGAGTTTGTTAACAAGACTTGATCATCCTTGTTAGTGGATTCCTTTTGATTAGCATGAGATGGATGAAGTTAGAAAGCACAACCTTCTGTACCCTCTTTTTACTTTCTGTTATTTATATTAAATAAAGCAAAAATAGTTTCTGTTTGTTTTCTGATTATCATGCAATATAAAGATACCCCAAAAATAAAAGTTCTCCAAATGACCTGAAATTTAAATATGATTTTTTCTTGAATATTTGAGAATATCTGGCACTGAGAGCATGGCAGGGGGAGCAAGCACCTGGCCACGAGGGTCCACGGTGCGCCCACCCCCTGGGCGCGCCCCCTGCCTCATGGGCCCACGGTGGCTCCCCTCCACTTATTCCTGCATCCACACACTTCTTCCTCCCAAAAAAATCACCATCCAGCTCAAGCACGAGTTCTAGCTCACTTTGCTGTGATTTTTGATCTCCTTGCTCAAAGCACCTCTCACAAAACTGCTTTGGGGGATTGTTCCTTTGTATGTGACTACTCCATCGGTCCAATTAGTTTTTTTCTCTGCTTTATTCATTGCATATTTTTCCTGCTTAGGTGACCCTGTTCTTGAGCTTGCATGTCAAATTTATGTGGTCAAAAGTAGCTTTGATGCATGATATAAGCTCTAGGCACTTGTAGGAGTAGTTGCTATCAATTTTGTTGAGTTTGGTTTACTTTTATTTGAAGTTACTAAAAATCTCAGAATTTTTCAGAAAATAATGAAGAGATTTTTGAGGGGCTCATCGAGCCGAAGCTCGAAGGATAAGCAAAGTGAGGAGGATAAGAGACCCAAGTATAATCTCCCTCGCACCGCGGAGGTCCGGCCGTGTGAATGTCCTTGCGATGATTTCTTGAGAGCAATCGAGATTTATGATGATTTCTATGAATTGGCTGAGAATGCAGGCCTCACCGCCTTCCTCCACGACAGTCTGATTATCAGTGGGACCCAGAGGTAATTGCCAACTAGTGGCAATCCGAGGCTTCTTTGCAGTACGACCCCAACTATTACTTTGGATATCCGCCAGGCCAGCCGTGGCATAGACCAACTTAGGCCAAAAGCCTAAGCATGGGGGAGTATGTATTTCCCACCGACATTACATTTATGTTCACACACACTCATTGCTAGTTGATGGTGCTCATACTTTTTCATAGTATCATCCATAGTAGTTTATTTTCTTTTTATGCTTTCTTCTTGTGTGTTTGATAAACCTTAAGAAAAACAAAAATAATAAGTTTTAGCTTTCAGCTAGTTTTAATTTCTATGCTTGTACTTGTAATTAAAAAGAAAACCCAAAAAGATTTCATGTTCTTCTTTTGCTTGTTGGGAGATTTCCCGTGTAAATAGTTTTTTTTATTTCTTTTCTTTTCTTTTGGGGTCGATAGGAGAAGACCATAATTAAATTATTAAAGTGGATCTTATATGCACTATTGTTGATATGACAAAAGAGTCCATATTGCCTTGTCTTCTCTTGCTTTTTGAATACTTGCAGATTCTAGCTTAGTCCAATGCACGTGCACTGTTATTATTATTCACATCATTCGGCCATGCAAGTGAAAGGCAATTATGACGATATATGATGGACTGATTGAGATGGGAGAAGCTGGTATGAACTCGACCTCTTTTATTTTTGTAAATATGATTAGTTCATCGTTCCTGATTCAGCCTATTATGAATAAACATGTTTGCAATCACAATTAGAGATTATAGTTTCTTATGCCATGCTTAATTAGCTAGGAGCTTATAATGCTTTACCTTGCATGCCAACATGCTATTAAAATGATTGTGATGTGGTATGATAGGGTGGTATCCTCTTTTGAACGATTCGAGTGGCTTGACTTGGCACATGTTCACGCATGTAGTTGAAACAAAATCAACATAGCCTCTACGATATTTATGTTCATGGTGCATTATATCCAACTCATGCTTGCATTCGGTGTTGATTAATTTTAATGCATGTTCATGACTGTTGTCGCTCTCTAGCTGGTCGCTTCCCAGTCTTCTTCTAGCCTTCACCTGTACTGAGCGGGAATACTGCTTGTGCATTGTAACACCCCGGATGTAACTTTCCCAATTTGCACTCCAACTCTTGCCCTTTCTGGCGTTAAGTTAATTTATTTTTCTTGGGTTCAGGTTTTTGTCTCCATGTGTTGTTATCGTTGTCATGCATCTCATATCATGTCACCATGTGCATTGCATTTGCATACGTGTTCGTCTCATGCATTCGAGCATTTTCCTCGTTGTCCGTTTTGCATTCCGGCGCTTCATTCTCCTCCGGTGGTCAATTCTACCTTTCTTTCATGTGTGGGGATTAAACATTTCCGGATTGGACCAAGACTTGCCAAGCGGCCTTGGTTTACTACCGGTAGACCGCCTGTCAAGTTTCGTATCATTTGGACTTCGTTTGATACTCCAACGGTTAACCGAGGGACCGAAAAGGCCTCGTGTGTGTTGCAGCCCAACACCCCTCCAATTTGGCCCAAAACCCACCTAACTCTGCTCCATCATCTAGAGCGTTCGATCACGAACGCGTGGCCGAAAACCGCACCTCTTTTGGACTCTCCTAGCTCCCTATATGCCTATTTAAACACCCCCTCGAAATTCGGATCTCCTTCCTCCCGAAACCCTAAAATTCCCTCGCGCCGCCGCCAAAAACGTCCGTCTTGGGCGGACACAGCCGCCGCCGCCATCCGCGCCAACCACGTCCTGCCACATGGCAAGCCGCCGCCGTCTCCGCCCGCGGCCCAGGAAGCCCGCTTCGGGCCCCCGAGCCCATCGCCGCCTCCCACGCCGCCCTCTCCTCCAACGTCACCGCGCCGCCCGCGCCCTCTCCTCCACGGCGCCGCGCCCGCGCCCGCCGCCATCCGCCGCCTCGCCCCTCTCCGGCGACGACCGCGTCGCCCCGAGCCTCCCGGCCCGGATCCGGCCGCCCCTCGCCGCGCTTCTCCGCGCCGCTCCGGCCGGCCCTAGCTCCGGCAGCCGCCGCCCCCTCCTCCGCCGGAATCTCCAAGTTCGGTGACCCACTCCAACTCCGGCGAATAGTGCATCTCCGGCGATCCTCGATCCGCGTGCAATCCAGATCTGGGATATTTTCGTCTCGGTTGACTTTTCCCTCAGAAACCCTAGCCCATGTTGCATACTTTGACCTGCCGTAACTTTGCATCCGTAGCTCGTATTCATGCATATAGCATATCATAGTGTTCATCTCAGAGAGTACATCATTTCATTCCATTGCATCATTTTCATTTGAGCTCATCTTGATGCCCGAAATGCTGTTAGAAGAGGGCTACTTGAGATAATTGTCAGATCTGCTACTCCATTTAGGTTTTTGTCATTTTTGCCATGATTAATATGTGCTTGATATGCCCTGATGCTCCACATATGTTTTGTTAAGGGTTTTGTCATCTTTCCAGAGGTGCAACCCATGTATTTTTTTGATGTGTGTGGTGACTAGTGCGAGCTTGCAAAGTGGTGCACTTGCTAATTCTGTTTTCAGGGACTTAGCAATTCCACGAAGTCCTTGAGTTGTTTATCTCATGATGCCATATGTTCATGTTGTTTCCTAGTGATCCGCTCCTCTTTTGAGGATGATCAGTAAGGATGTTTTGTTAATCTTGTAGTGCTCTATCCATCCATGTCTTTGTTTGCAATTATGGAGCAACCTAGCTTGAGTCAATCGAGCTCTACTTTTGCTACTTTGTGAATTTGGGCAGATTGTCAACTTGTTTGCAATTTTTCCGATGATGTTGTAGTTGATCCGTGCATGCTATGCTATTGTTCTTGCCATTTCTAGCTTGCATTTTGTGCCTTCTTGATGGATGTATGCTTGTCTTGCCATGAATTCCTCCGTAGCGAGTGCAACGAGCTCGTAAACATGCCTACTTGAGTTATGTTTTCAGCATGCTCCAGTTTTCACTAAGTCTAAAAACTGATTATGTTTTTGCTATGTTCACATGCTTGCAATTGTATTTTCTGGTCCTTTTTGGCTCAAGGTCACTAAGGGACTTTTGTTAAGATCTTTGAGTAGCTCCATGCCATGCTTTGCTTTGCCATGTTCAGGTCCTATAGCATGTAGTTTTGTTTCTCCGAAGAGGGCTACCTGATCTGAAATTCCAGACAAGTGTTAATTTCACTAAGTCTGAGATCTGTTTGCCATATGCATTTTTGCCATGCTTGTTTGAACCTGTTAATGGATGAATTGGCCGTAGCTCAGTGCTAGACTTTTGTTAAGAATCTTGTATGCATCCCTTCCATGTATTTTGTTGTCTTGTTTGGGTGCTGTAGCTTGTTCATCTCATTGCATTTAGATGGCTACTTGCTGTAAATCGCAGACCGGTGCCATTTTTGAATCGCTTGCCATTTCCAAACCGTAACTTTGATTCCGGCGTTATTTATATTGTTTTCAAGTGATTTCATCTCATATTTCCAGTGGCACACTTGGATTTCCATGTTGAGGCCAGGTTCATGCATTTTCTGTCATATCTTGCATTTTGCATCCCGCATCGCATCCCGCATAGCATATCATCTTTGCATCATCTTGTTTGGTCCTTGCACGTGGTTGATTGTATCCTTGTTGCTTATTTGTCTTGTTTGGGTAGAGCCAAGAGACGAGTTTGCTAACGAGGAGCCCGTTGAGTTTGCTTTCGAGGATCCAGTCAACTCTGACAACTGTGCAGGCAAGATGATCATACCCTCGAAATCACTACTATCTTTGCTATGCTAGTTTGCTCGCTCTTTTGCTATGCCAATGCTATGATGCCTACCACTTGCTTTCAAGCCTCCCAAATTGCCATGTCAAATCTCTAACCCACCATGTCCTAGCAAACCGTTGATTGGCTATGTTACCTCTTTGCTCAGCCCCTCTTATAGTGTTGCTAGTTGCAGGTGAAGATTGGAGGCCGTTCCTTGTTGGAACATTTATTTACTTGTTGGTATATCATTATATTCCTATGTTATCTTAATGCATCTATATACTTGGTAAAGGGTGGAAGGCTCGGCCTCTCGCCTAGTAATTTTTTCCACTCTTGTCGCCCTAGTTTCCGTCATATCGGTGTTATGTTCCCGGATTTTGCGTTCCTTACGCAGTTGGGTTATAATGGGAACCCCTTGATAGTTCGCCTTGATTAAAGCTTTTCCAGCAATGCCCAACCTTGGTTTTACCATTCGCCACCTAGCCTCTTTTTCCCTTGGGTTTCCGGAGCCCGAGGGTCATCTTATTTAAACCCCCCTGGGCCAGTGCTCCTCTGAGTGTTGGTCCGACCGAGTAGACTGCGGGGCCACCTCGGGGCAACTTGAGGGTTGGTTTTACTCATAGGATGTCTCATCTGAGTGTGCCCTGAGAAAGAGATATGTACAGCTCCTATCGGGATTTGTTGGCACATTCGGGCGGTGTTGCTGGTCTTGTTTTAACCTGTCGAAGTGTCTTGAAGAACCGAGATATCGAGTCTGATCGGAATGTCTTGGGAGGAGGTCTATTCCTTCGTTGACCATGAGAGCTTGTCATGGGCTAAGTTGGGACTCCCCTGCAAGGATTTGAACTTTCGAAAGCCGTGCCCGCGGTTATGGGCAAATGGGAATTTGTTAATGTCCAGTTGTAGATAACTTGAACCTTAACTTAATTAAAATGAATCAACTGAGTGTGTTACCGTGATGGCCTCTTCTCGACGGAGTCCGGGAAGCGGACACGGTGTTGGAGTAATGTTCTGCAGACTCAAGGGTCATCATTATTTTAAACCCCCCGGGCCAGTGCTCCTCTGAGTGTTGGTCCAACCGAGCGATGTGCGGGGCTACCAGGGGCAACTCTGGGCTGGCCTACCCGACGTCTTGCTCATCTGAGTGTGCCCTGAGAACAAGATATGTGTAGCTCCTATCGGTATTTGTCGGCATATTCGGGCGGTGTTGCTGGTCTTGTTTTAACCTGTCGAAGTGTCTTGAATTACCGAGATACCGAGTCTGATCGGAACGTCTTGGGAGGAGGTCTATTCCTTCGTTGACCGTGAGAGCTTGTCATGGGCTAAGTTGGGACTCCCCTGCAGGGATTTGAACTTTCGAAAGCCGTGCCGCGGTTATGGGAAGATGGGAATTTGTTAATGTCTGGTTGTAGATAACTTGAATCTTAACTTAATTAAAATGAATCAACTGAGTGTGTTACCGTGATGGCCTCTTCTCGACGGAGTCCGGGAAGCGGACACGGTGTTGGAGTAATGTTTGCGCAGGTTGTTCTCTAGTTCTCGCTCGCGCTTTGCCTCCTCTTCTCGCTCTCTTTTGTGAATAAGTTAGCCACCATATATGCTAGTCGCTTGCTGCAGCTCCACATATATTTACCTTGTCATTCCTATAAGCTTAAATAGTCTTGATCGTGAGGGTGCGAGATTGCTGAGTCCCTGTGGCTCACAGATTACTATAATACCAGATGCAGGGCCTGATGATTCCGCTCCAGGAGATGCACTTGAGCTCAAGTGGGAGATCGATGAGGACTCTCAATGTTACTATGTTTCCTTTCCCGATGAATAGTAGTCGTGCCCAGTTGGGGGTGATCGGGACCGTGTCGCATGTTGGGTTATCTTTTATTTTGGCACCGTAGTTCGGCCATGAGTGTTTGGATGCTGTAATGTTATTTATGTACTTGATTGACGTGGCGAGTGTAAGCCAATTATGTTATCTCCCCTTTATGATTTATATTACATTGGATGTTGTGAAGATTGCCTAACTTGCGACATATGCCTTCAATGCGATTATGCCTCTAAGTCGTGCCTCGACACGTGGGAGATATAGTCGCATCGAGGGTGTTACATGCATCCAATCCCATAAACCCCAAAGTTGTTCCATATGAGTCCACTATACCTACCTATATACGGTATCTACCTCCCATTCCAAGTAAATGTGTATGTGCCAAAGTCTAAACCTTCAAATAAACATTCTGTTTTGTATGCTCGAATAGCTCATGTATCAACTAGGGTTGTCCGTATCTTCCATGTTAGGCGGGTTATTCTCAAGAGGAGTGGACTCCGCTCCTCACTCACAAGAAAATGGTTGGTCGCCAGGATGCCCAGTCCCATGCTTTATGCAAATCAAATCAAAATAATTGCAAAAAAAACTCCCCCGGGACTGTTGTTAGTTGGAAGCACTCATTGTTTCGAGCAAGCCATGGATTGATGCTTGTTGGTGGAGGGGGAGTATAAACTTTACCATTCTATTTGGGAACCGCCTATAATGTGTGTAGCATGAAAGATATCACCATCTCTTGGTTGTTATGTTGACAATGAAAGTATACTGCTCAAAATATTATTTATCTCTATTTAAAAATCGAGCTTTGACACCTCTACAAATCCCTGCTTCCCTCTGCGAAGGGCCTGTCTATTTACTTTTATGTTGAGTCATCATCCTCTTATTAAAAATTACCAGTTCGAGAGCACCACTGTCATTTGCATTCATTACAGTTAGTTTACATTGAGTATGACTTGACTGGATCCCTTTACCATGAATTACAATGTCTAGTCAGTCCTTGATCTTTAAAGGTGCTCTGCATTTATGTTTTGCGGTCTCAGAAAGGGCTAGCGAGATACCATCTTGTTATATCATATCATGATTGTTTTGAGAAAGTGTTGTCATCCGAGATTTATTATTATTGCTCGCTAGTTGATTATGCTATTGATATGAGTAAACATGAGACCTAAGAGTTATTGTGAATATGGTTACTTTATAATCTTTGCTGAAAACTTGAATGCTGGCTTTACATATTTACAACAGCAAGAGCAAACATAGTTTGTAAAAGTTTTTCTTTATCACTTTCAGTTTGTCAACTGAATTGCTTGAGGACAAGCAAAGGTTTAAGCCTGGGGGAGTTGATACGTCTCCGTGGTATCTACCAAACACGTTTGCTCTAGTTTTGGACTCTAACTTGCATGATTTGAATGGAACTAACCCGGACTGACGCTGTTTTCAGCAGAATTGCCATGGTGTTATTTATGTGCAGAAACAAAAGTTCTCGGAATTACCTGAAACTCCACGGAGATTCTTTTTGGAAATAATAAAAAATACTGGCGAAGAATCAAGGCCAGGGGGCCCACACCCTAGCCACGAGTGTGGGGGCGTGCCTGCCCCCCTGGGCGCGCCCCCTGCCTCGTGGGCCCCTTGGAGCTCCACCGACCTCAACCTTGACTCCATATACTCGTGTTCGGGGAGAAAAAAAATAAAGAAGAAGGATTCATCACGTTTTACGATACGGAGCCACCGCCAAGCCCTAAACACTCTCGGGAGGGCTGATCTGGAGTCCGTTCGGGGCTCCGGAGAGGGGAATCCATCGCCATCGTCATCATCAACCATCCTCCATCACCAATTTCATGATGCTCGCCACCGTGCGTGAGTAATTCCATCGTAGGCTTGCTGGACGGTGATGGGTTGGATAAGATTTATCATGTAATCGAGTTAGTTTTGTTAGGGTTTGATCCCTAGTATCCACTATGTTCTGAGATTGATGTTGCTATGACTTTTCTATGTTTAATGCTTGTCACTAGGGCCCGAGTGCCATGATTTCAGATCTGAACCTATTACGTTTTCATGAATATATGTGAGTTCTTGATCCTATCTTGCAAGTCTATAGTCACCTACTATGTGTTATGATCCAGCAACCCCGAAGTGACAATAATCGGGACCACTCCCGGTGATGACCATAGTTTGAGGAGTTCATGTATTCACTATGTGTTAATGCTTTGGTCTGGTACTCTATTAAAAGGAGGCCTTAATATCCCTCAGTTTCCACTAGGACCCCGCTGCCACGGGAGGGTAGGACAAAAGATGTCATGCAAGTTCTTTTCCATAAGCATGTATGACTATATTCGGAATACATGCCTACATTACATTGATGAATTGGAGCTAGTTCTGTGTCACCCTAGGTTATGACTGTTACATGATGAACTGCATCCGGCATAATTCTCCATCACCGATCCAATGCCTACGAGCTTTCCATACATTGTTCTTCGCTTATTTACTTTTTCGTTGCTATTGTTATCATCACTACAAAACACCGAAAATATTACTTTTGCTAGCGTTACTTTTGCTATCGTTACAACTACTATCATATTACTTTGCTACTAAACACTTTGGTGTAGACATTAAGTTTCCAGGTGTGGTTGAATTGACAACTCAGCTGCTAATACATGAGAATATTCTTTGGCTCCCCTTGTGTCGAATCAATAAATTTGGGTTGAATACTCTACCCTCGAAAACTATTGCGATCCCCTATACTTGTGGGTTATCACTTGCAAAAATATCAAATCATGCATATAAGAATTCAGAGGAGATTCAAATAATATTCTTAGATAAGCTGATCATAAATCCACAATTCATCAGATCTTGGCAAACACACATGTATGAATTACAAGATATAGGGGGAGATCTCCATGATTCTACTCTTCAAAATGTGCATTGCCTCAAAAGCAAATTCCTCACTATGCACATCTTCAGGGGGAGTTCTTCTATATCTTGCAATCAAATTCCTTCATTTCAATATTTACACTTCATATGTTTATCCCCGTTGAAAACTTAACCTATATTGTCATCAATCACCAAATGGGGGAGATTGTAAGTGCATCTAGTGCCCCTTAGTGATTTTGGTGTATTGAAGACTTATAGGTTAATGGACTGATGCGTCTGTGAGTGTACACATGTCTATAAGTCTATGAGGAGTTTGATATTTACAGAGAAAGTCGACCCCTAAAAATGAAGTTCTTCGACTGAAGACTTTGGATTTCTAAAGGCTTTCTGAAGACTTTGAAAGTGAAGAAATTGGTGTGATCCTAAAGACGTGGTATTCATTGGAGGAACATGAAGCATGAAGACTTTTGTTTTCGTAGTTTCATTTTCTCTTTCTTGAGTCATAGGAAACACCATACTGTTAAAGGGGGTCGAGGAAATACTAAGGAAAAATTTCCAAGTGATGCTCAAATCAAATCATACACCTACCAATCCCTTCAAGTGAAGCCATTGGAAATCTCATGCAATTCAGTCAATTTATTCAGTGACAGAGACGAAGTTCTTCTGGTCTCTGAGGAATTTGTTCTAACTAAGGAGTTACGAATTCGCCAGTGCGGATTGCCTACACAGTGAGGAACATGATAGCCCTAAGGAATTCGATACTCAAAATTCCGATCGTTGTTGTGCTATGCGCCAGCTGTCCCAAAATATCTACCCACCTAATGGTCATATCATTGAATACAACCACTAGATGGTTGGCTGCTCCGAGAGAAACTGACACTTGTCATTTGAGAGCATACCATCCTCCGAGGACTTTGAGTGAAAATCATCAAGTGAGGAAAACCCAAACCCAAACACCTACAAACCCAAAGTGATTGAGCTTCACTGAAGAGATTGATCCTGCGTGGATCCGACGCTTGTTACCTTTGAAGACTGTGCATCTTCTAGACGGTTAGGCGTCATGGTCTAGAGCATCCAAGAGGAAATTGTGGATCGCCGAGTGACCAAGTCTGTGAAGGTTAGGAAGTCACCTGAAGACTTACCACGAGTGATTGGGCAAGGTCTGTGTGACCTTAGCTCAAGGGGAATACGGCGAGGATTGAGTGTCCTGATCTGTGTGTTCAAGACTGGGTGTCCGGGACTATGTGACCTCAGGTTTAAATACCTAGCCGCCCTAACCAGACGTACATTTGTCACAGTAGTTGGAACTGGTCTACCAAATCATTATCTTCACCGAGCTAACTGGTTTCATTTCCTCAACCCTTCCATTTCCTCATTTCTTTGTTGTGTGCTTGTTCATATCTGTTTGAAGACTTTGACTGAAGTCTTTCTCTATTTCCTCAGTTCAATTTCTTCAGATTGTTTGTCTTTATCCTGTGTTATCCTGTGTTTAAGCTTTCTGTACTCTGTGCTTGTTTTCATTTCATCATGAAGACCATTCTCATGCACTGTTATGTTTACTTCTGAGTAATTATTCCGCTACAAGTAGTTCTTCACTCTGGAATTTCCTCACCCTGAAATTCCTCAGTGAAGAATGTAACGCCCCGGGACCAATGTGCCAGATGTCATCCAGTTATTCGCTGTTGTTGCCTTGTCTTTGCTTGCGTGTCATGCATTGCATATCATGTCATCATGTGCACTGCATCATCATGTTTTAAAACTTGCATGCGTCCCAGCCTCCTCGTTCTCTCCGTTGTCCGTTCTGAGCCCAGACACACTTGCACACGCCCGCAACATGTCCGAAATAGCATTTTATAAGTGGCCGGAAAAATGGTCTCGGAATGGGTTAAAATTTGGCGTGCGGTCTTATATTAGTGTAGATAGACTGCCTGTCAAGTTTTATCGCATCCAGAGTTCGTTTGATAGCCCAACCGTTAAACTATAGCGACAATATAGTCGGTCTAACGTCGGACGTTTTCGGTCTCCGGAAACAGTTGCCGGGCTGGACTCCTCTCCTCTCATCTCAGCCCAACCTCTTTTCGCAACCCACTTGCAGCCCACTTAAATCCCCCCTCCGTTGCGGACCGTTAGATCGCGATCGGAGGCTTCGAAACGCTCCTAAAGCCCCCCAAACCCCCCAAAACCCTAGCCCCTTCCTATTTAAGCAACCCCCTTGCCATTTTGGGCGTCCCTAGCCCCTAAACCTACCCAAACCCTCCTCCCACCTCTCAGCCGGCAGCCACCTACCCCCTCCTCAATTTCAGCGCCGGTCTATCCCGCCGCCGCCACTTGGCGCACCCTTGTCGCCGCAGCGCCGCCGCGAGCCGTCTCCAGCCAACCCGCTCACGCCACCTCACCTCCCAGCCGCCACCCGCAGCCATCCCTAGAGCGCCACCTGTCCCCTGCCTCGCACCCCGCCGTCGCGGCCCGCCCGGGCCTGGGGTCAGCCCGCCGAGCCCATCTGGAGCCACCGTGAGCCTGCTTCGCCTCCCCGTGGCTGCCGAAGCGCGCCCGGACCAGCGCGTTGCGCTCGCCGGCCTCCTCCCGCCGGAGTCGCCGCCGGCGACCCTCTCCGCTCGGGTGCTCTGCATCGCCACCAGGTTGACCTCACCCTGACTCTATCTCCTCCATCTCCGTTTCTCTCCCTGCTCCCTAATCTCCCTCCTCTCTCTGCCTCGAACAGCAGTGCTGCCGCCGCCATGGATGAATGCGAGCCGAGCTCGCGTCGCCGGATCTTCACCACCGCGGCCGGAAACGGACGGATCCCGTCCAGATCCACACCTCAGGGGCCTCCTCTGCTCCTCCCCGACGTCAAGCCTTGCGCCGCCTTGCCCAACGTCGCCGGCGGCCGGGTATAGCTGCGCCTCGTCCCTAGCTTCGGGCAGGGAGGCGCTCGATGGTGCCCGTTGACCCAGCCGGCCCACGTCCGTCCAGCGCCAAGGCCGGCCCAACACCAAGACGTCAAGGCCCGGTTCCCTAAAGCCCAACGTGAGGAAGCCCACCTCCTGTTTGCTCCTGTGCAGCCTAGTTCGGGCCAGATTCGGCCCAGTTCCTGTTTTTTTCAGATCTGCGTTTTAGCCATTTATCCTGAGACTGCAGTTTTACAGAAAAGACCCTCATGTCCATGCATATAATAACGCACAATTCGTGCATCGGTTTAAAATGATTTATATATGAAACTTGCTCAGAATTTTGTCTAGTTTAATAATATGTCACTTTCATCCATGTTTAAAATGTCTAAAATGATGTTTTTTTAAATTTGCTCCTATGCCATGCTAAAATGATTTAATTCATAACTATTCAACCGTAGCTCCGAATTAAATTATCTGTATATGTAAATGGGGTAGAATTTTGCCTAGTTTAACATGGTGGCCTTACTTTGCATGTTTAACAACTCTAAAATTATGTTTAGGGCAGAACAGTACCAAATCTAATTTATGCACATGAGGAGTTTCCGGATTTGTTGTTCGTTGCTTCCGGCCTCATTTAACCTTGACTAGATAGGTAGTTTTACTTTGCTTCACCCTCTTGCCATGTTTAACAACATTTAATATTGTTGGGTACATAAACGAGATAGAACTAAATAACTTGTCATGGTGTTTCGCCAATATGCAACTTGTTGCATATTGAGCTCCACTTAATTTGTAGGATTGCTTGTGCACTTTGCCATGCCATGCCCTCTTTAAACCGGACATGCATCATTCTTGTTTGCGCATCATGCCATGGTCATGTTTTGGTTGTTTACTATGTTGTTTGCTCTTTTCCGGTGTTGTTTCTTCGGGTTGGTTCCGATAACGTCGCGTTTGTGAGGAATCATTCGTCTACGTCCGTTTGTCTTCTTCATGGACTCGTTTTTCTTCCTTGCGGGATTTCAGGCAAGATGACCATACCTTTGAAATCACTTCTATCTTGGCTTGCTAGTTGCTCGCTCTTTTGCTATGCCTATGCTATGATACCTACCACTTGCTTATCATGCCTCCCATATTGTTGAACCAAGCCTCTAACACACCTTGTCCTAGCAAACCGTTGTTTGGCTATGTTCCCGCTTTGCTCAGCCCCTCTTATAGCATTGTTAGTTGCAGGTGAAGATTGAAGTTTGTTCCATGTTGGAACATGGAGATGTTGTTCCTTGTTGGAACATGTTTACTTGTTCGGATATCACATATATCTTATTTAATTAATGCATCTATATACTTGGTAAAGGATGGAAGGCTCGGCCTTATGCCTGGTGTTTTGTTCCACTCTTGCCTCCCTAGTTTCCGTCATATTGGTGTTTTGTTCCCGGATTTTGCATTCCTCACGCGGTTGGGTCATAATGGTAACCCCTTGACAGTTCGCTTTGAATAAAACTCCTCCAGCAAGGCCCAACCTTGGTTTTAGCATTCGCCACCTAGCCTCTTTTCCCTTGGGTTAGGCCAGCCCAAGGGTCATCTTATTTTAACCCCCCCGGGCCAGTGCTTGTCTAAGTGTTGGTCCGAACTGATTAGACTGCGGGGCCACCTCGGGGAAACTTGAGGGCTGGTTTTACTTGTAGGATGTCTCATTCGGTGTTGCCCTGAGAACGAGATATGTGCAGCTCCCATCAGGATGTCGGCGCATCGGGCGGCTTTGCTGGACTTGTTTTACCATTGTCGAGGATGTCTTGAAGAACCGGGATACCGAGTCTGATCGGAATGTCCCGGGAGGAGGTCTATTCCTTCATTGACCACGAGAGCTTGTCATGGGCTAAGTTGGGACACCCCTGCAGGGATTTGAACTTTCGAAAGCCGTGCCCGCGGTTATGGCAGATGGGAATTTGTTAACGTCCGGTTGTAGAAAAGCTGAAGTTGACCTTAATTAAAATGAATCAACAGCGTGTGTTACCGTGATGGTCTCTTTCCGGCGGAGTCCGGGAAGTGAACACGGTGTTGGAGTTATGCTTGATGTAGGTTGTTCTAGGATCACTTCTTGATCATAGTTTCTTGACCGTGCATTGCCTTCTCTTCTCGCTCTCATTTGCGTATGTTAGCCACCATATATGCTAGTCGCTTGCTGCAGCTCCACCTCATACCTTTTACCTTACCCATAAGCTTAAATCATCTTGATCGTGAGGGTGCGAGATTGCTGAGTCCCCGTGACTCACAGATACTTCCAAAACCAGCTTGCAGGTGCCGTTGAACCGTGCAGAAGACGCAACCAAGCTCAAGGAGGAACTCGATGAAGATCGTGTTCGTTATGTTGTTTCCATTTCTAGTTGATCAGTAGTGGAGCCCAGTTGGGGTTGATCGGGGACCTTTGTCGCATTTGGGGTTCTTCTTTTATTTTGGTTCCGTAGTCGGACCTTGTTTGTATCTGGATGATGTAATGCTCTATTCTTGTAATTGTGTGAAGTGGCGATTGTAAGCCAACTATGTATCTTTTCCCCTATTGTATTACATGGGTTGTTTGCGAAGATTACCTCACTTGCGACATTGCTTTCCATGCAGTTATGCCTCTAAGTCGTGCTTCGACATGTGGGAGATATAGCCGCATCGAGGGCATTACAAAGAATTCATAAAAATCACCTATTCACCCCCCTCTAGTTGATATAACGCACTTTCAACTCGTATCAGAGCAAGGTACTCCCTTGCTCTGTGTGATTTTGGTTTAACCGCCTGGAGTTTTAGTTATGTCGACTGCAGGTATGATCAAGATTTCTGCTGGGTGTCCTACCATCGATGGGACGGACTACCCCAACTGGAAGAATAAGATGCGCATGCATCTTGAGGGAATTGATAACGACCTCTGGTACGTCGTGGAGAATTGTGTTCCCTCTGTCACTCCCACCATCAACGCTGCTAATGTGAAGAGATTCAAGCAACTTGACTCTCAAGCGAAGAATATCATATGTGGCCATCTTAGCAAAGGGCAGTATGGCAGAGTGAGTGCTTTGGAGACACCTAAGCTTATCTGGGACAGGCTGTCCAAGGTCAATGAGGGAGTCTCAACACAGCGTGACTCTCGAGTACACGTTGTTTGAAATCTCTTTAACTGCTTCAAAAGACTCGACAATGAAAATGTTCAGCAAACCTTCGATCACCTCACTGACGTCTCAAATGAGCTTCAAGAACTTGGTGCCACTAATATCACCGACCATGAGGTGGTGAAGAAATTGCTAAGATCACTTGATTCCTCATTTGATACCTTGGCATTGATGATACAAGAATGTGGAGACTATAAGTCACTTGATCCTGATGATATCCTCGAGAGACTAAACACTCATGAGTTCCAGCTTGCTGAGAAGAGAGATCTCTATGGACCAAGCTATGGTAGATCACGAGCTCTAAAGGCCAAGGTAGTGTCTGAATCTGAAGGTGAAGATTCTGGCAGCAGCCTTGGTGACCCTGAAGAACTGAGCCAAGAGCTAGCAATGCTCGTGAGGAAGTTTCAGAAGTTCTCAAGACGTGTTTGCTTTGGTAAATCATGAAGAAGTGGTGACTTGAGATCAGATTCCTCATCCCATGATTACAAGAAGAGACTCTGTCACAAATGCAAAAACCCGGACACTACATTCAAGATTGTCCTTGGTGGAAAAAGGAATCATAGAAGAAGAAGTACAAGGATTACAGTTCTAATGATTCAAAGAAGAAGAAGAAGAAGAAATCTTCAAAGTCGTCGTCATCAAAATCTTCAAGGTCCTCATCTCACAAGAAGAGCAGCTCCAAGAAGGCTCGGGCATTCATTGTCAAGGAAATGGACTCTGAGGCTGAATCTGAAGAAAATGAGGAAGAGGAGGAATCTGAGGAGTTAGACTCTGGTGTGGCGAGCCTAGCCCTCGCTACCGCGTTCGTTAGCAAGTCCATCTTCAACTCTAAAGAAAAGGACCTCCCCAACACTACTTATGACGGCGATGAGGACTACGCTCCCACCTATTGCTTCATGGAAAAAGGCTCAAAGGTACTCAAATATCCCTCCTCTGAATCTAGTGAGGATGAATCTAATGAAAACCTCAAACCCAGCTATTCTAAACTTGCTAAGATTGCTGTGAAACTGCAAAAGGCTCTTGAAAAGGTTCAAAACACACTAGATAGAAGCGATGATATATTGGGCGAGGAAATGGATCGCACTAAAATTTTGACTGAAAATCTTTAGATACTTCAATCCAAGTTTGAAAATCTTCAAGATCATCATAACACTCTCCTATCTGATCATGGGAAGCTTTCTTATGAATTTCTTCAAAGAAAGGAAGATCTTGAGCAGTTAAGAGTGAGTTATGAAGATATTCAGAAGGAACGTGATTCATTACTTGCTCAACAGATCAGTGCTACTCAGGATGAATTTATTCCTTCATGTTTGAAGTGCATTGAACGTGAAACTGCTAATTCTTCACCTGAATTCTCAAGTGCTTCCATTGTTGCAAATTCTTCAACTGTGTCTTCTATCACTAATTCCTCATCTGAGGACATTGCTAGTATCACTAATGATGCATGGATGAACGAATTGTATATGACAGGCATGTACAAAAGCCTCAAAGGGCATCAGGCTCTTTGTGACATGCTTAAAAAGCAGAACCTCAATAGGAACCCTAGGAAATAGGGTATTTCCTTTGAGAGGAAACTTAATGCTGATGGGACCTACTGGAAACTTGAGCAGTATCCCAAAACATCATGGGTTGCTGCTTAGGTACCTTCAGTGGATCCATCTACTTTATCTGGATTTACATGTGAATCTTCATATTCTTCTGATAAGTCATTTGACTCCAATTATAAACTGTTCAAAAATCAGAATGGTGAAGTATTTGCTAGATATGTTGGCATTAACTGCAGGAACGACTCTTCTATGAAGAAAATCTGGGTTCCCAAAAGGTGCCTTGAAAATCTTCAGGTGAATGTCATCATGACACCACCTGTGAAGAATAGGAACCCCAGATCAAATTCTTCATATGGACCAAATTCTTCATATGGATCCAAGTCCTCATACGGACCAAACTCCTCACATGGATCAAATTCCTCAAAAGGATCAAAGTCCTCATATGAGCATCATCGTGCTAACCCGTCTGTTTCGTAGGGAAGATCTGAGGATTATGGATATGTGCATTATTCTTCAAATCATTATGTTCATAAGTCCTCAAAGAATTTCTCTGCTTAATCCTATGCTTACCCTAACCCCTCTTATGTGAAACGAAGTGGATTGGCATCTATGCCACCTTTCTCTTATGGAGCTCACAGAATGATGAACTCTTTGCCACCCCTTTAGATGTGGGTGGTGAAGAAAAATAAATAACCTATTATGTAGGGTTAGGTCTCCAGACGAACTTAATCATCTGAAGAATTTGCTGGAGACCTGAATTTGCTTGAAAGGACGCAATCTAATCATGAAGAAATGAATTTTCATTTCTCACGTCCTCATACTGCTTTATCTGTTCTATTGCTTGATGAAGTTGATATCATATTCTTCACTGCTGAAGTATATGAGTTCGTAAGTTGCACTAATTCATCTGCAGGATGATCAACCCAAAGCCACTGAGTGGGTCCTCGATAGTGGATGTACAAATCACATGACTGGTGACATGAGCTTATTGATGGACTCTGCTTTATCTCCATCACATCTGAAGCATATCACCTACGCTGACAAAGGCAAAAGCAAGGTATTGGGTCTAGGTAAGGTTGCAATCTCAAAGGATCGACACATGGACAAAGTCATGCTTGTCGAGTCCTTAGGGTTCAACCTCAGGTCTATCTCAATGCTTTGTGATCTTGATATGGTTGTTGTATTTGGCAAGTATCGTTGTGTTGTGATCATGGAAGCTGAAAATTACAAAGTCTTCGAAGGCTTTAGGAGAGGAGATTTATATATTGTTGACTTCTCTACAGGACCACAACCTGCTACATGTCTAGTTGCAAAAGCTTCAGAAGGCTGGCTATGGCATTGACGACTTGCTCATGCTGGCATGAGGAATCTGCACACGCTCGCGAAGAAGAAGCATGTCATTAGCATCGAGGGTGTCAAATTCCTCAAGGACCATTTGTGTGGAGCCTGTGAAGCTGGAAAGATGACCAAGGCTAAGCATTCAGCGAAGACTATCATGACTACTACTCGACCATTTGAATTGCTTCACATGGATCTCTTTGGCCCTACTCACTATGCCACATTTACTAATGCTGCATCTTTATATGGCTTTGTCATTGTTGATGATTATTCTTGATATACATGGGTGCATATCATCACTTACAAAACTGAAGTGCAGGAAGTCTTCAAATGATTTTCCTCGAGGGCTTCAACCAACTTTGGTGTGAAACTCAAGCACATTAGAAGTGATAATGGAACTGAGTTCAAGAACACTGGTCTTGATGAGTATCTTAATGAACTTGGTATTACTCATGAGTTATCTTCTCCTTATACTCCTCAGCAAAATGGCATCGTGGAGCGCAAGAACAGGACTCTTGTTGAGATGGCCCGCACTATGCTTGATGAGTACAAGACGCCTCCTCGCTTTTGGACTGAGGCAATTGATACCGTGTGCCACATCATCAATAGGGTATATCTTCACAAATTCTTCAAGAAGGTTGCATATGAACTCCTCACCGACAAGAAACCCAATGTGAGTTATTTCAAAGTCTTCTGTGTAAAATGTCGGATTAGAGATCGTCATCACAATTCTAAATTTGCACCAAAAGCACATGAAGGTTTTATGCTCGGTTATGGTAAGGACTCGCACACCTACAGAGTCTTCAACACCTATCACCACAAGGTTGTTGAAACTGTAGATGTGCGGTTCGATGAGACTAATGGCTCGCAAAGAGAGCACCTACCTCCTGTGATAGATGAAATACCCCCTGAGGAATCTATTAAGTTCAAGGCTACTGAGGATGTCATTCCTACCAAAGAATCTGCTGAAGAAGTCATTCCGGAACATGAAGAACGTCATGCTGATGCACCTGAGGAAAATGGTGCTGAAGAAAATATTGATCAAATTCCTCAACGACAACCCGCTCATCCTCGCGTTGCAAATTGAGAAAATCATCAACGACATCAACATTCCAGGTCCTCTCATACGCTCAAGAG
Organism: Triticum urartu; assembly: GCF_003073215.2. NCBI lineage: Eukaryota > Viridiplantae > Streptophyta > Magnoliopsida > Poales > Poaceae > Triticum > Triticum urartu. The sequence continues at coordinate 199,273,658 of NC_053027.1, read as the reverse complement.
CTTCACATTTATCTAAATTTTGTGTGCACTTTGCTTTCGTCTCTATCACAGAGCCTGAGTGGATTCAAGCTATGCAAGAGGAATTACATCAATTTGAGCTCAACAACGTCTGGGAACTGGTCAAACATCCAGATCCTTGCAAGCACAACATCATCGGCACAAAGTGGATCTACCACAACAAGCAAGATGAAAATGGCCTTGTGGTGAGGAATAAGGCATGGCTTGTAGCTCAAGGCTACACACAGGTTGAAGGAATTGATTTTGATGAAACTTTTGCACCTGTTGCTAGACCTGAAGCTATTCGCATATTACTTGCTTATGCTAACCATCATGGTATCATCTTATATCAAATGGATGTGAAAAGTGTATTCCTCAATGGTATGCTTGAGGAAGAAGTATATGTTGCTCAGCCCCAGGTTATGAAGATCCAAAGCATCCTGACAAAGTCTTCAGACTCAATAAGGCCCTCTATGGCCTCAAGCAGGCCCCACGGGCGTGGTATGATACTTTGAAGGAATTCCTCATGAAGAAAGGCTTCAAACCCGGTTCACTTAACCCAACTCTTTTCACTAAATCTTATGATGGTGAACTGTTTGTGTGCCAAATTTATGTTGATGATATCATTTTTGGTTGTACTGACCAACGTTACAGTGATGAATTTGCCTATATGATGAGTGAAGAGTATCAAATGTCTATGATGGGAGAATTGAAATTCTTCTTAGGTCTTCAGATTCATCAACAGCGCAATGGCATATTCATATCTCAGGAGAAATACCTCAAGGATGTACTAAGGAAATTTGGCATGCAAGATTGCAAAGGAGTCAAAATCCCTATGCCCTCAAATGGCCATCTATGCACTGATGAAAATGGTATTGACTTCGATCAAAAGGTATACCGCTCCATGATTGGTTCTTTATTGGACTTATGTGCATCTAGGCCAGATATTATGCTTAGTGTTTGCATGTGTTCCCGATTTCAAGCTACACCAAAGGAATCACACCACAAGGCTGTGAAGCATATTCTTCGATATCTAGCTCACACACCAACACTTGGATTATGGTATCCCAAGGGCTTGGCTTTTAATCTCATTGGATATTCAGACTCTGACTATGCTGGTGATCGTGTGGACCGCAAGTCAACATCTGGCACATGCCATTTCCTCGGACGATCCTTGGTCTGTTGGTCCTCGAAGAAACAGAATTGTGTATCACTGTCTACTTCTGAAGCTGAGTACATTGCTGCTGGTTCTTGCTGTGCTCAACTGATATGGATGAATCAAACTCTCAAGGATTAAGCGTCAACGTGATGAATGTGCCACTCTACTATGACAATGAGAGTGCCATCAAGATTGCTCATAACCTAGTTCAGCACTCAAAGACAAAGCACATTCAGATTCGTCATCATTTTCTTCGTGATCATGTGTTGAAGGGCGACATCTCTATTGAGCATGTGAAGACTGAAGAACATCTAGCCGCTATCTTCACTAAGCCCTTGGATGAGAAGAGATTTAGCAAGTTGTGGTGTGAGCTAAATATCCTAGAATCTTCGAATGTTCTTTGAAAAGGACACTCATCCTAACACTTATGCAAAATTGATAACTTAGATGTGCAACACATGAAGAAACATTTTTCTTTAATCAATGAAGAATAACACTCTAAGTGTGAAGAAATTAACGAAGAATTTGATTCTCAGAACCCTACGACAATTGTATGCGGTGTCTGAAATCATCATTCTTATACGGTGGGTCACGCCACCACCAAAAGTTGAAAATCTTCAATTTGGGTTTTTTTTGCTTTGAAATTCCTCTGTTGTTTTTCAACTTGCATTGTCTTCACCATTTCCGTCGTTTTTCTTCATTGGACATAAACTCATATATATGTCCTCTACAACATTCACTTATTGCTAGTTCTTCAAGTTGCTTGTTCTGCTAAGTGAATGTGATCGAACCCTTTCCCCCTCTATGCTAAACACAACCTAGTCTATTCACAAATTCTTCATGTGCGTTCTATTTGAAACTCGTTCAAAATCTTCACTGTGTCCTTGTTAGCTGAAGAAATTGCGAACGGAACTTTAAACTTATCTTATCTGAACTTTCGGCCTTTGCCGCTCAAACCTTTACACATTCTACGATAATACTTATCCTATTCACCCACGATCGCACATGATCGTCACCTCTCAGTACGTGGGTGATACATGTCAAGCGAATGAGAAGGGTCAGGGGCACGTTCGTCCTATTTCCTCGGGCGAGCAGTTTTTCACTTTGGCTATAAATACCCCTCTCCCTTCCTCACTTCACTTTTACTCCTCTCGACCTCCCTCCCTCGCTCAAGCTCTCAAACCCTAGCTCCGACGCTACTTCCATCATCGCCGGTGAGGAAGAGCTTCACTGCCTCAACCTCGTCGCCCCGTACTCACGCCGGACGAGGATTTCTTCACTCCGCCGCCGCCGTAGCTGTCTTCCTTAGCCAAGTTAGGGCGTGGAAGATCTGAACCGACGAGCTTCAAATCTACACTTCCCAGTTCATCGTGTTCTTCGTCCAAGGTAATTAAAAGTTACTTTTACTACCCTTGTTGATTCAGATGTTTTTCTTCAAATCTTCAAAAGGTGTTTTTCTTCAAATCCTCACACACGGGACACCTCACATATCATCTGTTCTTGATCTTTTTCTCCAAATTCCTCGCAACTATACTCTGTTCACAGGTACACATGTCCGCCGCTGCATCATTAGGTTCTCATCAACTTAACTCATTTGCAGCGTTCCTCGAAGAAAAGTTGCATACCTCTTCAGAGAACTCAATCGTTCAAAACCCTCAGCTGAAGAAAATGGTAGATGGCAAGAAATCTTAAAATGGAGGAAAGAAGCTAGAAGTCAACACTGCGTTTGAAATCCCTGAGGATATATACAAGGATTATTGCACTCCTGATGAGGGCAAATATGGCAAGGAGGACAAAAATCAGCGCAAAGTGCGCATCCAAAGGATAGAGAGGAGATGGGCATGGGAATGGAGGGAATACATATATGTTACTCCCAAGTATATGAAGAAATTCGCTCTTAATCCTCCATGACCAAGACGTGCGTTGGCACTTGGCCAAGTAGCTGATCCCACCAGCCTCAAGCGTGCTGAGGATTATCATGATGAATGGGCAAAGCGCCAGGCCAAGCTAGCCAGAGTAGCTAAGGAAGTAGTGAGGAAATTTAATGAAGACTCTGCTGTTGCTGCTGCCATTGCTGAGGCTTATGCAAGGAACCCAAAGAAGTCAGCTCATAAGCCAAGTGCTTCAACCCCAATGCCCTCACGGCCAAGTTCCTCAGCAATGCCCTCACGGCCAGATTCTTCAAAGCCCTCATGGCCAATTCCTCAAGCTGCACCAGCTCCTCCAAAGTCCTCAGCTCCTCCGTTAAAATCCTCAGCACCTGTGCATCTCGCCACGTGCCAAAGGACAACAGGCATCTCTATTGCCTTAGGAGCTTCTGCTAGTTATTCAGCTGCACCAAATTCATCAATTGGCCCCTCTCTGCTGAAGACAAATACCACTGCTGGACGAGGCTCTCGACCAAGTCCTCACAAGAAGCAGGTCGCCTTCCAAGTGCCGTCTGATGAATACGAAGCTGATGATGAAGAACTTGCTGAAATCATCAAGGACAGGCAACTCAGGGCCGCTAGAGCCAAAGGCACAAGTGTGCCTCTGCTTTTGGATCCAAAATAGAACCTTGATTACATTGATCTCTGGCACAAGGACCCCAACACTCCTATGACTGACTTCATGGTGACTCCTGGCCAAAGTCATATGTTGACTCACTTCATTCAGGAAGAAACATGGAAATTTGAAAAGGCCAGGCAGTTGAAGAAAGCGCAGTACAAAAAGGAGCGCTTCATAAAGAAAAACGTTGTCTCTATGACAACTAAAGAACTTGTCACTATTCAATCTGAGATCAAGAAACTAAGTGATGAATTTGACGCATACCGCGCTGATTGGCTGGGAGCCAAGGTCCGTTTTATGAAACTAACTGAACAGTTCACTTCTAGTGTTGGAGCCCCAACGCAACAAGAAAATACTCAGGCTGAAGCATCTGCTCATCCTACTGAAGAAAATTCCAGCACCGCTGGTGATACTCAGGCTGCTGAAGAAAATGCTAGTACCAGGGCTGATGACTGCATTCTAGCCGCTGAAGAAATTGCCAGGGCAACCACTAGTGTTGCGCCTGAAGAAAATGAAGAAGTCAGGGCAACTGCATCAGTTGTGCCTGAAGATCTTGTACCAAATTCCTCTGCTCCTCCTGGGCCTACACCATCTTCGATCCTTCCATCTGCATCAGATGTGAAGAAGACCAAGGCTGCAGAACGTGTAGCTGTGAAGAAAAGGAAGGCATCAACTACATCAGATTCTTCAGGTCCAAAGAAAATGAAGCCACTGATTAGCTCATTTGAAAATCCAATTGATGTTGTTCCTGTCTCATCTATGCCATAAAAGGACCTTGTTCCTTTTGATGAAGAATACGTGATCCCAAGCGAATCCGATGAAGACATTCCTTCTACTGCTTCCTTAGAGCAGTTGGATGAAGAAATTGAAGCGGATGCAATCCCTTCAACACCAATAGTCTCATCGCCATGCCTCTGTTCACTGCTGAAGAGGCCGGCGTTGAAGAAATGAATGAAGACGAATATGAGCACATTGGATGCACAACTCTAGTGTTGAACGATGACTTTTGGGAAACTCAGCATCCCAATTATCCTCTGTTCACACCCCTACAAAAAATTCCTCAGTACCCTGTCACTACTGAAGTACAAATGGGATCTGAAGAACCTCATGCCACACCGTCTGTCCATGAAGAGATTCCAGCCACTAGTGCTGAAGGAAATGTAAATGAGGAATTGAAATCCCAGGCTGCCACTCAAGAAGAACCTGAAATTCCTCAGCCTGCGGAACCTAAGATCGAGGTCCCTGAGGTTGTGATGCAATTGACGGACACTCCTCACCCCAAGCCAAAGGAACCCTTCTCAAAGAGGCAAAAATTCAAGGCTAATGACTTCTTCGGCAAGCATGTATTCTTCACGGACTACAATCCTTATGACTTTGCTCGTCTTAGGAGGAAGCGCTTCTAGACTGCTAGCCAGGCCAATTTCTATTCTTCACTGCTTTTCAACAAGGATAAAGTCTTCTACCTCGAGCATATTCCTCGCGTGGACATGGAATCATTGCCTTGCTTCTCTCCTGTCCTCAGTGTGCTTCATGACGCAGGCCTCCTCAACTTTTGCTCTGATATTGTTGATTGGAATGAAGAGCTGATTCTTCAGTTCTACGCTATACTACACATCACAGGTGATCCTGATGATATCAACACTTGGGTATTGGACTGGATGACAGATAACACTCATTATAAAGCACCGGCCTCTGAATTACTTCACGCCCTGCCCATCAGTCCACCCCTTGAAGGAGCTCGCTGTCTGTACCAGGAGCCTGAACTCACTGCCCATTACATGCAAGTGCTGATGAAGCCCCTGAAGACTGGTCAAGCGCCAAGGACCAAATTCCTCATGAAGGAATTGCTATATGTGCCCAGAACAGTCTATCGCATTCTGACGAGGACAATGAGTCCTATCAAAGGCCACGACTCGTCTAATGAGGAAATTGTTGGCATCATGAAGAATCTGCTATTCAACATCATACATGGCATTCCTTTCAATTATCGTGATTTCTTCATGAGGACTCTGGCAAATGTTGCACTCTCTCCATTTGAGTTGAAGCCTTATGCTCCTTGGATTATGAGATTCCTCAGAACAAGGTCTTCACTAAACTACAAGGCTGACTTTTAGAACCACCTCAGCTACCTACCCCCAATTGAAGTCCTCAAGCAGACTTATTCCTCAGCTGATGAAAAGGGCAAGGCACCTGCTGTCATTGATGAAGGTATTCGTCCATTGGATGGTCAGTTTCGCAAAGCTGCATCTTATTCCACCAATGATGACTCTGCCACTCATAATTCTGCTGCACATGTATCCAAGCCAAATCCTCAAGCCACAGCTCCCAGGGTGATGACTGACCGTGAGTTGCTTCTTAGTCTTCACCAGAAGGTGGATCGAAACCATAAATGGGTTAAGCGTCAGTTTGGTTCTCTTCTTCACAACATGACTGCTACACATAATGAAGTGAAGAAAAACCTTTACTACCTCCATGAAGTTTTCGGTCGCACCTGGGCTATCTTATCACATCTGTATGGTGAAGAAGATCTGAAGAGAATGGGTCTCAAGGAGAACTTTGATTCATCTACACCTCCAGCGAAGAAATTCAAGAAAGTCAAAGTTCTTTCATTGGTGTCCAGCTCATATTCTTCATCCCGCAACACCGATGAGTTTGAAGACTTGGACGACACTGCTGCAGGCCCTACAACAACCAACGACCCCAACAACGTTGATGCTCCTCCATCAACTTGATATTCTTCAAGGGTGTTAGTCCTCATTTTTTTGACCCTTTTGGTCATTCGATGACAAAGGGGAGAAATTTGAGTTAGTCTTCAAGTGGGTCTACCTATATTGGCATTTTTTCTAAGTTACAACTCTCGTTCTTTTGAAGACTTTGCTGGATCGAGTTGTAAACTTAAACTCTATGGTGGTCTGATACTTTTGCTGAGTTTTTCTGCATGCTTATTCCTCATTAATGTTAATGCACGCATGCTGAATTACATCAGTCACCATATTTCATCATGAATTTCAAATTCTTCATATTATATGTTAAATGCATGCATGAATTACAAGATATAGGGGGAGATCTCCATGATTCTACTCTTCTAAATTTGCATTGCCTCAAAAGCAAATTCCTCACTATGCACATCTTCCGGGGGAGTTCTTCTATATCTTGTAATCAAATTCCTTAATTTCAGTATTTACACTTCATATGTTTATCCCAGTTGAAAACTTAACCGATACTGTCATCAATCACCAAAAAGGGGGAGATTGTAAGTGCATCTAGTACCCCTTAGTGATTTTGTTGTATTGAAGACTTATAGGGTAAAGGACTAATGCGTTTGTGAGTGTACACAGGTCTATAAGTCTATGAGGAGTTTGATATTTACAGAGAAAGTCGACCCCTAAAAATGAAGTTCTTCGACTGAAGACTTTGGATTTCTGAAGACTTTCTGAAGACTTTGAAAGTGAAGAAATTGGTGTGATCCTGAAGACGTGGTATTCATTCGAGGAACATGAAGCATGAAGACTTTTGTTTTCGTAGTTTCATTTTCTCTTTCTTGAGTTAGAGGAAACACCGTACTATTAAAGGGGGTCGAGGAAATACTAAGGAAAAATTTCCATGTGATGCTCAACTCAAATCCTACACCTACCAATCCCTTCGAGTGAAGCCATTGGAAATCTCATATAGTTCAGTGAATTTCTTCAGTAACAGAGACGAAGTTCTTCTGGTCTCTGAGGAATTTGTTCTAACTGAGGAGTTAGGAATTAACCAGTGCGGATTACCTACACAGTGAGGAACATGATAGCCCTGAGGAATTTGATACTCAAAATTCCGACCGTTGTTGTGCTATGCGCCAGCTGTCCCAAAATATCTACCCACCTAACGGTCATATCATTGAAGGGCATTTATGTCTTATCATGTCGGGCTGCTCCCTAGGCTATAAATAGCAGCCCCCTACAACCACTAGCTGGTTGGCTGCTCCGAGAGAAACTGACACTTGTCATTTGAGAGCATCCCATCCTCCGAGGACTTTGAGTGAAAATCATCAAGTGAGGAAAACCCAAACCAAACACCTACAAACCCAAAGTGATTGAGCATCACTGAAGATATTGATCCTGCATGGATCCGACGATTGTTCCCTTTGAAGACTATGCATCGTCCAGACAGTTAGGCGTCATGCTCTAGAGCATCCAAGAGGAAATTGTGGATCGCTGAGTGACCGAGTCTGTGAAGGTTAGGAAGTCACCTGAAGACTTACCATGAGTGATTGGTCGAGGTCTGTGTGACCTTAGCTCAAGGGGAATACGGTGAGGACTGAGTGTCCCGAGCTGCGTGTTCAGGACTGGGTGTCTGGGACTGTGTGTCCTCAGGTTTAAATACCTAGCCGCCCTAACCAGACGTACAACTGTCACAGTAGTTGGAACTGGTCTACCAAATCATTGTCTTCACCAAGCTAACTGGTTTCATTTCCTCAACCCTTCCATTTCCTCATTTCCGTGTCGTGTGATTGTTCATATCTATTTGAAGAATTTGACTGAAGACTTCCCTATTTCCTCAGTTCAATTTCTTCAGTCTGTTTGTCTTTATCATGTGGTATCATGTGTTTACGCTTTCTGTACTCTGTGATTGTTTTCATTTCATCATGGAGACCATGCTCATGCACTGTTATGTTTACTTCTGAGTACTTATTCCGCTGCAAGTAGTTCTCCACTCAGGAATTTCCTCACCCTGAAATTCCTCGGTGAAGAATTCATAAAAATCGCCTATTCACCCCCTCTAGTCGATATAACGCACTTTCAACACCGCAAAAGAGTATTACATCGGATAGATCTCCAAGAACATCGAGGAGAACATGGTATTGAGAATCATAGAGAGAGAGAAGAAGCCATCTAGCTACTAGCTATGGACCCATAGGTCTGAGGTAAACTACTCACGCTTCATCGAAGAAGCAATGGTGTTGATGTAGAAGCCCTCCGTGATCGAATCCCCCTCTGACAGGATGTCGGAAAAGGCCCCTAGATGGGATCTCACTGGTACAGAAGGTTGCGGTGGTGGAGAAGTGTTTTCGTGGCTCTCCTGGTTAGTTTGGGAATATTTGAGAATATATAGGTGGAAGAAATAGGTCGGTGGAGTCACGAGGGACCCACAAGGGTGGGGGACGCACCCTATCCCCTGGGCGCGCCCTCCATCCTTATGGATGCCTCATGGCTTCCCTGACGTGCACTCCAAGTCCTCTGGATGTCTTTTTGTCCAAGAAAAATCATGGCGAAAGTTTCATTCCATTCGGACTCCGTTTGGTATTCCTTTTCTGCGAAACACTAAAACAAGGAAAAAACAGAAACTAGCACTAGGCTCTAGGTTAATAGGTTAGTCCCAAAAATAATATGAAATAGCACAATAATGCATATAAAAATATCCAAAACAGATAATATAATAGCATGGAACAATCAAAAATTATAGATATGTTGGAGACGTATCAGGGTTATACTTCTCTTATTGAGGAACAAACTTCGTATTGGGGTATTGATCTTCTTCCCATTCAACTCCATTGGCATTGATCTTTCGTTCAAAACGAACACCTTGATTCTTCCCGTGTCTTCCTTGCTTGCGTACAATGTCCTCAAATTTCCTACTCCCGGCAAGGCTCTTCTAAACACCTTTCTCTATAATTCTCTTCAATAAGCTATTTTCTTGCTCAAGTGTACCTTGGCTGAGAGTATCATTAGTGGAATCAAGAGAATTACTAGAAGCAACAATATTGGATTTAGCTCGGTTATTGTTACTACTAGAAGAAGAATCTTTCTTGCTCTTGTTACTAGGTTTCACTTGTGGCATGTAAGTAGACAAGAGGAGACGTTTGGCAATGTAAGAAGAACTCTTCTTTCTAAGATCATCATTGATTGCTTTTATGAACTCATGCTCTTGCTCTATCTTTAGCTTCTCGAAGTGTAGCTTCTCGAAGCATAGCTTCTAATGAGTTCTTAGGAGCTCTCTATGATCTTCTACAGTTGTTTCATGAGCTAACTTAAGAGTGTTTAGTCCTTTAGTTAGATGTTCAATCTTCTTATTAGCATTGCCATTCATTTCATCTTGACTATCATGATTACTAGCAAGTTCATTATAGTTTTCATCACTATTTTTGTCAACAAGTAAATCATCATCACCTAGCAAATCATCTTTGTCACTATTGAAATCAAGATACTCGGGGTGTGATACCTTGGGGATTTTAGCTATGAAGCATCTTCCAATTACTTCATTTGGTGAATAAAATATGTCTTGGGAGTTGGATGACAATAGTGCAAGGCTGGCAACACCTTCATCTTTAGTATATTTAGAGTCAGAGTGATAGCTTTGTTGGGGAACGTAGTAATTTCAAAAAAATTCCTATGCACACGCAAGATCATGGTGATGCATAGCAACGAGAGGGGAGAGTGTCGTCCACGTACCCTCGTAGACCGTTAAGCGGAAGCGTTATGACAACACGGTTGATGTAGTCGTACGTCTTCACGATTGACCGATCCTCAGTACCGAACGTATGGCACCTCCGCGTTCAGCACACGTTCAGCTCGGTGACGTCCCGCAAGCTCACGATGCAGTAGAGCTCGGGGAAGAGTTTCGTCAGCATGATGGCGTGGTGATGATGTTGATGAAGCTACCGTTTCAGGGCTTCGCCTAAGCACCGCTACAGTATGCCCGAGGTGGATTATGGTGGAAGGGGGCACCGCACACGGCTGGGAGAGATCAATGATCAACTGGTGTCTAGAGGTGCCCCCTGCCCCCGTATATAAAGGAGCAAGGGGGGAGGCCGGCCGGCCCTAGAGGGCGCGCCGGGAGGAGGAATCCTCCTCTTAGTAGGAGTACGATTCCCCTCTTTCCTACTCCTACTAGGAGGGGGAAAGGAAGGGGGAGAAGGAGAAGGAAAGGGGGGCGCCACCCCCCCTCTCCTAGTCCAATTCGGACCAGAGGGGGAGGGGGCGCGCGACCTGTCCTGGCCGGCCCATCTCTCTCTCCACTAGGGCCCAATGAGGGCCATTAATCCCCAGGGGGTTCCGGTAACCCCTCCGGCACTCCGGTAAAATCCCGATTTCAGCCGGAACTCTTCCGATGTCCAAATGTATGCTTCCAATATATCAATCTTTATGTGTTGACCATTTTGAGTCTCCTCGTCATGTCCGTGATCATATCCGGGACTCCGAGCTACCTTGGGTACATCAAAACATATAGACTCATAATACTGATAGTCATAGAACTTTAAGCATGCGGACCCTACGGGTTCGATAACTATGTAGACATGACCGAGACATGTCTCCAGTCAATAAACAATAGCGGAACCTGGATGCTCATATTGGTTCCTACATATTCTGCGAAGATCTTTATCGGTCAATTCGCATAACAATATACGTTGTTCCCTTTGTCATCGGTATGTTACTTTCCCGAGATTCGATCGTTGGTATCCCAATACCTAGCTCAATCTCGTTACCAGCAAGTCTCTTTACGCGTTATGTAATTCAATATCCCGCAACTAACTCATTAGTAACATTGCTTGCAAGGCTTATAGTGATGTGCATTACCGAGAGGGCCCAAAGATACCTCTTTGACAATCAGAGTGACAAATCGTATTCTTGATCTATGCCAACTCTACGAACACAATCGGAGACACCTGTAGAGCACCTTTATAATCACCCAGTTATGTTGTGACGTTTGGTAGCACACAAAGTGTCCCTTCGGTATTCAGGAGTTGCATAATCTCATAGTCATAGGAACATATATAAGTCATGAAGAATGCAATAGCAGTAAACTTAAACGATCAAGTGCTAAGCTAACGAAATGGGTCAAGTCAATCACATCATTCTCCTAATGATGTGATCCTGTTAATCAAATAACAACTCATGTCTATGGCTAGGAAACTTAACCATCTTTGATCAATGAGCTAGTCAAGTAGAGGCATACTAGTGACACGATGTTTGTCTATGTATTCACACATGTATTATGTTTCTGGTTAATACAATTCTAGGATGAATAATAAACATTTATTATGAAATAAGAAAATAAATAATAACTTTATTATTGCTTCTAGGGCATATTTCCTTCAGTCTCCACTTGCACTAGAGTCAATAATCTAGATTACACAGTAATGATTCTAACACCCATGGAGTCTTGGTGTTGATCATGTTTTGCTCGTGGAAGAGGCTTAGTGAGCTGGTCTGCAACATTCAGATCCGTATGTACCTTGCATATATCTATGTTTCCCACCTGGACTTGACCCCGGATGGAATTGAAGCATCTCTTGATGTGCTTGGTTCTCTTGTGAAATCTAGATTCCTTTGGCAAGGCAATTGCACCAGTATTGTCACAAAAGATTATCATTGGACCCGATGCACTAGGTATGACACCTAAATCAGATATGAACTCCTTCATCCAGACTCCTACATTTGCTGCTTCCGAAGCAGCTATGTACTCCGCTTCACACGTAGATCCCGCCACGACGCTTTGTTTAGAACTGCTCCAACTGACAGCTGCACCGTTCAATATAAATATGTACCCGGTTTGCGATTTAGAGTCGTCCGGATCAGTGTCAAAGCTTGCATCGACGTAACCATTTACGATGAGCTCTTTGTCACCTCCATAAACGAGAAACATATCCTTAGTCCTTTTTAGGTATTTCAGGATGTTCTTGACCGCTGTCCAGTGATCCACTCCTGGATTACTTTGGTACCTCCCTGCTAAACTAATAGCAAAGCACACATCATGTCTAGTACACAACATTGCATACATGATAGAGCCTATGGCTGAAGCATAGGGAACACTTTTCATTTTCTCTCTATCTTCTGTAGTGGTCGGGCATAGAGTCTTACTCAATTTCACACCTTGTAACACAGGCAACAACCCTTTCTTAGCTTGATCCATTTTGAACTTCTTCAAAACTTTAGCAAGGTATGTGCTTTGTGAAAGTCCAATTAAGCGTCTTGATGTATCTCTATAGATCTTGATGCCCAATATATAAGCAGCTTCACTGAGGTCTTTCATTGAAAAACTCTTATTCAAGTATCATTTTATGCTATCCAGAAATTCTATATCATTTCCAATCAATAATATGTCATCCACATATAATATTAGAAATTCTATAGAGCTCCCACTCACTTTCTTGCAAGTACAGGCTTCTTCAAAAGTCTGTATAAAACCATATGCTTTGATCACACTCTCAAAACGTTTATTCCAACTCCGAGAGGCTTGCACCAGTCCATAAATGGATTGCTGGAGCTTGCACACTTTGTTAGTACCCTTTGGATCGATCAAACCTTCAGGTTGCATCATATACAACTCTTCTTCCAGAAAACCATTCAGGAATGCAGTCCTTACATCCATTTGCCAAATTTCATAACCATAAAATGCGACAATTGCTAACATGGTTCGGACGGACTTAAGCATCGCCACGGGTGAGAAGGTCTCATCGTAGTCAACTCTTTGAACTTGTCGAAAACCTTTCGCAACAAGTCGAGCTTTGTACAAAGTAATGTTACCCTCAGCGTCAGTCTTCTTCTTGAAGATCCATTTATTCTCGATGGCTTGCCGATCATCGGGGAAGTCAACCAAAGTCCACACTTTGTTCACATACATTGATCCCATCTCAGATTTCATGGCCTCAAGCCATTTTGCAGAATCCGGGCTCATCATCGCTTCCTCATAGTTCGTAGGTTCATCATGGTCAAGTAACATGACCTCTAGAACAGGATTACCATACCACTCTGGTGCGGATCTTGCTCTGCTTGACCTACGAGGTTCGATAGTAACTTGATCTGAAGTTTCATGATCATCATCATTAGCTTCCTCACTAATTGGTGTAGGTGTCACAAGAACCGGTTTCTGTGATGAACTACTTTCCAATAAGGGAGCAGGTACAGTTACCTCATCAAGTTCTACTTTCCTCCCACTCACTTCTTTCGAGAGAAACTCCTTCTCCAGAAAGGATCCATTCTAAGCAACGAATGTCTTGCCTTCAGATCTGTGGTAGAAGGTGTACCCAACAGTTTCCTTTGGGTATCCTATGAAGACACATTTCTCCGATTTGGGTTCGAGCTTATCAGGTTGAAGCTTTTTCACATAAGCATCGCAACCTCAAACTTTAAGAAACCAAAACTTTGGTTTCTTGCCAAACCACAGTTCATAAGGAGTCGTCTCAACGAATTTCGATGGTGACCTATTTAACGTGAATGCAGCTGTCTCTAAAGCATAACCCCAAAACGATAGCGGTAAATCAGTAAGAGACATCACAGATCACACCATATCGAGTAAAGTATGATTACGACGTTCGAACACACCATTACGCTGTGGTGTTCCGGGTGGCGTGAGTTGCGAAACTATTCCACATTGTTTCACATGTAAACCAAACTCGTAACTCAAATATTCTCCTCCACGATCAGATCGTAGAAACTTTATTTTCTTGTTACGATGATTTTCCACTTCGCTCTAAAATTCTTTGAACTTTTCAAAATGTTTCATACTTATGTTTCATTAAGTAGATATACCCATATCTGCTCAAATCATCTGTGAAGGTGAGAAAATAATGATACCCGCCACGAGCTTCAATATTCATCGGACCACATACATCAGTATGTATGATTTCCAATAAATCTGTTGCTCGCTCCATTGTTCCGGAGAACGACGTTTTAGTCATCTTGCCCATGAGGCATGGTTCGCAAGTACCAAGTGATTCATAATCAAGTGATTCCAGAAGTCCATCAGTATGGACTTTCTTCACGCGCTTTACACCAATATGACCCAAACGGCAGTGCCACAAATAAGTTGCACTATCATTATTGACTCTGCATCTTTTGGCTTCAACATTATGAATATGTGTATCACTACTATCGAGATTCAACACAAATAGACCACTCTTCAAGGGTGCATGACCATAAAAGATATTACTCGTATAAATAGAACAACCATTATTCTCAGATTTAAATGAATAACCGTCTCGCATCAAAGAAGATCCAGATATAATGTTCATGCTTAACGCTGGCACCAAATAACAATTATTTAGGTCTAAAACTAATCCCGAAGGTAGATGCAGAGGCAGCGTGCCGACGGCGATCACATCGACTCTGGAACCATTTCCCACGCGCATCGTCACCTTGTCCTTAGCTAGTCTTCGCTTAATCCGTAGTCCCTGTTTCGAGCTGAAAATATTGGCAACAGAACCAGTATCAAATACCCAGGTGCTACTGCGAGCTCTAGTAAGGTACACATCAATAACATGTATATCACATATACCTTTGTTCACCTTGCCATCTGAGGGAGTCCTGGATTAGGGGGTCTCCGGACAGCCGGACTATCTCCATTGGCCGGACTGTTAGACTATGAAGATACAAGATTGAAGACTTCGTCTCGTGTCTGGATGGGACTCTACTTGGCGTGGAAGGCAAGCTAGGCAATACGTATATGGATATCTCCTCCTTTGTAACCGACCTTGTGTAACCCTAACCCTCTCCGGTGTCTATATAAACCTGAGGGTTTTAGTCCGTAGGACAACAATCACAACATACAATCATACCGTAGGCTAGCTTCTAGGGTTTAGCCTCTCTGATCTCGTGGTAGATCTACTCTTGTAACACTCATATCTTCAATATTAATCAAGCAGGACGTAGGGATTTACCTCCATCAAGAGGGCCCGAACCTGGGTAAAACTTCGTGTCCCTTGCCTCCTGTTACCATCCGGCCTAGACGCACAGTTCGGGACCCCCTACCCGAGATCTGTCGGTTTTGACACCGACATTGGTGCTTTCATTGAGAGTTCCTCTTTGTTGTCGCTGTTAGGCTTGATGGCTCCTACTATCATCGATAGCGATGCGGTCCAGGGTGAGATTTTTCTCCCCGGACAGATCTTCATATTCGGCGGCTTTGCACTGCGGGCCAATTCGCTTGGCCGTCTGGAGCAGATTGAAAGCTACGCCCCTGGCCATCAGGTCAGATTTGGAAGTTTGAATTACACAGCCAACATCCATGGGGACTTGATCTTCGACGGATTCGAGCCACAGCCGGGCGCGCCACACTGTCGCGATGGGTATGACCTAGCTCTGCCATCGGACAGTACCGCAGAGGCTGTGCCCGCATCAGCTCCGACCCTTAGCTCGGAGCCAGCTGCGCTAATCGAGGACGGGTGGCTAGACACCACCTCAGGGGATGCAGTCCCAACGGTGATCGAGCCGAACACCAGCATAATCCTCTGCGCAGCCCGTGACTCCAAGGTTCCGCACTCTCCTCCGGACCCTGAACCATCCGCGTCCCTACCAATCGAATCCGACTGGGCGCCGATCATGGAATTCACTGCTGCGGTTATCTTTCAGCACTCGCCCTTCGGCGACATTGTGAATTCACTAAGGTCTCTCTCTGTGTCAGGAGAGCCCTGGCCGGATCATGGCCAACAGGACTGGGGTGCGGACGACGAAGAAATTTGATGCCCACCCACCACACACTTTGTAGCCACTGTTGATGATTGAACCGAAATGCTCGACTTCGACTTCGAAGACATAGACGGTATGAACGACGATGTAGGAGACGAACATGAACCAGCACCTATAGGGCACTGGAAAGCCACCTCGTCGTATGACATATACATGGTGGATACACCCAATGAAGGCAACGGCGACGAGATAGCGGAGGATGACCCCTCCAAGAAGCAACCCAAGCGCCGCCGTCAACGGCGCCGCTCTAAGTCCCGCCAAAGCAAAAGTGGTGATACCGACACATGAGATAATAACACTCCGGATAGCGCCGAAGACAACGAAAACCCCCTCCAGCAAGAGTTAGATCAGGAGGATGAAGGAGCCAGCTCTCCTGAGAAAGCGGCCGGTGGAGAGGAGGAGGAGGATGAAAATTACATGCCCCCCTCCGAAGACGAGGCAAGCCTCGGCGACGATGAATTCGGCGTACCAGAGGATCCCGTCGAACAAGAGCGCCTCAAGCGCAGGCTTATGGCCATGGCAAATAGCCTGAAGAAAAGCAGCAGCAGCATCAAGATGATCAAGATCTGCTAGCTGAAAAATGGACTGAAGTCCTCACAGCTGAGGAATATAAACTCGAGTGTCCCTCCAAGAGTTACCCAAGGCGCAGGTTACTACCGCGACTGGAGGAAGAAGCGTATGATACGGCTGATCGGACACCTCGTGGCCGCGATAGAGAGGCATTCCTGCCGAACGCTCAGCCTCCGCCCCAACGCCATCCAAATAAAAAGGCATGGGGAGATACACCAGACCTGCGAGACATATTGGAGGACAAAGCAAAGCATTCAAGATCGATCTACGGATCACGAGGGCGCACCACTCTACGAGACGGTAAACATCACGCCGGATACAGTAAAAGCAAATGCAGCCAGGCCAAACACAGCGGGCAGGACCCATACGAGCTACGTCGCGATATAGCCCAATACAGAGGCGCCGCACACCCCTTATGCTTCACAGATGAAGTAATGGAACATCAATTCCCAGAAGGTTTCAAACTTGTAAACATTGAATCATACGACGGCACAACAGATCCCGCAGTATGGATTGAGGACTTCCTCCTCCACATCGACATGTCCCGCGGTGATGACTTACATGCCATCAAATACCTCCCACTAAAACTCAAAGGACCAGCGCGGCACTGGCTCAATAGCTTGCCAGCGGACTCCATTAGCTGTTGGGAAGATCTGGAAGCTGCATTCCTCAACAACTTTCAGGGCACTTATGTGCGACCACCAGACGCCGATGACTTGAGCCACATAATTCAGCAGCCAGAAGAGTCGGCCAGGCAATTCTGGACTCAGTTCCTTACAAAGAAAAACCAAATCGTCGACTGTCCGCATGTGGAGGCCTTAGCGGCTTTCAAGCACAACATCCGAGATGAGTGGCTAGCCCGGCACCTTGGTCAGGAAAAGCCGAAATCCATGGCAGCCCTCACGACGCTCATGACCCGCTTTTGTGCGTGAGAAGACAGCTGGTTGGCTCGCAGTAACAACATATCAAAGAACCATGGTACCTCAGATACCAAGGACGGCAACAGCAGGTCACGTCGCAACAAGCATAAGCACCGCATTAATGGCGAAAGTACTGAGGATACGGCAGTCAATGCCGTATTCAAAGGCTCTAAACACGGTCAGCGGAAAAAGCCATTCAAACAAAGTACGTTGGGTCCGTCCAGTTTGGACCGTATACTCGATCGCTCATGTCAAATACACGGCACCCCAGACAAGCTAGCAAATCACACCAGCAAGGATTGTTGGGTGTTCAAGCAGGCCGTCAAGTTAATTGCCGAAAACAAGGACAAGGGGCCGCATAGCGATGACGAGGAAGAACCCCGGCAGCCGCACACTGGAGGACAGAAGAGGTTTCCCCCGAAAGTGCGGATGGTGAGCATGATATACGCAACCCACATCCCCAATAGGGAGCGGAAGCGTGCGCTCAGGGACGTATATGCATTGGAGCCAGTCGCCCCAAAGTTCAACCCTTGGTCCTCCTGTCCGATCACCTTTAATCGCAGGGACCACCCCACCAGTATCCGTCACGGCGGATTCGCCGCACTGGTCCTAGACCCAATCATCGACAGATTTCACCTCACTCGAGTCCTCATGGACGGCGGCAGTAGCCTGAACCTGCTTTATCAGGACATAGTGCGCAAAATGGGTATAGACCCCTCAAGGATCAAACCCACAAAGACAACCTTTAAAGGCGTCATTCCAAGCGTAGAGGCCCACTGCACAGGCTCACACTAGAAGTGGTCTTCGGATCCCCGGATAACTTCCGAAGCAAAGAGTTAATCTTCGATATAGTCCCGTTCCGCATTGGTTATCACGCGCTGCTCGGACGAACCGCATTCGCTAGATTCAATGCGGTACCACATTATGCATACCTCAAGCTCAAGATGCCAGGACCTCGCGGAGTTATTACAGTCAATGGAAACACAGAGTGCTCTCTCCAAACAGAGGAGCACACCGCGGGCCTCGCAGCAGAAGCGCAAAGCAGCCTCTCAAGGCAATCTACCAGTCCGGCGTTTCAAAGCCCGGACACCTTCAAGCGCGCTCAGGGCAATCGGCAAATAGACCGTCTGGCGCGATCTGAGCTCGCGTAGCAATACGGCGGCCACCCCAATCCCAGCCCAACGGCGTTGTTCGTGTCGCGCGTACATAATTACGCATTAAAATACCATGGGAACAGGTGGGGAGGGGGGCACAACTGCGGCACGCCCCAAAACGCGGCCTAAACCGCACCAGGGGCTTCCCGTTTGTTATTTTCCTTTTTCTTTCAGGACTTCAATCTCTGGAAACACCGTCCGGCAGCTCTATTGCCGAACACATGATACAACAACCAAGGAGGCCGACGACTACGGAATTCCCAGGTGGATTACAGATTTCATATAATTCCTCAGCTCTCCCTTGGAAGGGACATAGTCCTACACTTTTGCTCATTACACTATCTGTATCATTCTTCTTTAATGCAATTTTTTAATATACAATGCATGACATTACAACTATTATCGCATTTTTGTTATATGTATACATATCTATGTGTTCATTAATGATGCCTAGCAACCGTACACTCTGGTATAGCCAATGCACCAGGGGCTTACGTACCCACAATATGGTGTGAAAAGTCCGAACACTTTCACAAGTGCGGCACCCCGAACTTATAGCATTATATGCATCAGCTCCGAATCATGTCTTTGGTCAAATGTTGGGTTTTCCCGGCTCCTATGTTTTGGTACCTTACATTCCGCTCCATCGGCTAAGGTAGCGCTAGGAGAACTACTGCGATTGTGCCCCGGTTCTGCCGGGCCGAGCACCTCAATAGAGAAAGCTAAAACTAACTGTGATGATAAGGCGAGAGACTGGTCCCTGTTCGGCGAGGTTTTTCGAGTCCCTAAAGACTTATGCCGCTTAGGGCGAGGGGTCGGCTCCGTCCGGCTTACAGGCGTGTATCGCGCCCCGAATTCGGCCTTCTGAACACCAGGGGCTTCGCCGAAATTTAAAATTATAGAATTCTATGGCTAAGTGAGAGTGATAAAGCAATATTAGTGCGGTTGCCTTGTTTGTTGTGCTGAGCACCTCCCTCGAAGGACCCAAATATGGGAACAAGAGTGCTCAGGTTTATCCCGAACACCCCAGCACTAGCGGCATGGGGGCAGAAGCCGAGGACTAGCCATCTCTCAGATTGGATAAACAGCCAAACAGAAGGCAATATTTTAAATTCACACAAGCGTTGCATAGAGAATACGATACAAGTTTTCATACATACAGGACAAAATGAGCAAGTCTCATTCAAATATTACATTTTGCGAACACTCATCCGCGATAAGACGGGCACCCGGCAGAACACCCTCGTAGTACATCTCGGGGTGGCAGTGCTCCTTACCCTCTGGCGGACTCTCCTTGATCAACTTCACGGCGTCTAGCTTGACCCACTGCGTTTTTACATAGGCGAAGGCTCGGCGTGCACCTTCAATGCAGATGGATCGCTTGACGACCTCCAGCCATGGGCAAGCATCCACAAGCTACCTCACCAGGCCAAAGAAGCTGTTCGGAAGGGGGTCGCCAGGCCACAACCGGACTGTGAAGCCCTTCATGGCCTGATCGGCCGCCTTATGTAGCTCAGCCATCTACTTCAGCTGGTCGCTCATTGGCACCGGATGTTCGGCCTCAGCATACTGAGACTAGAATAGCTTCTCCGTCGAGCTTCCGTCCTCGGCCTGGTAGAACAGTGCGGCATCGGACACACTGCGGGGCAAACCTGCGAGTGCTCCTGAAGAGCTCCAGATTCGGGTAAGTAATCGGTAATTCACCTTTACATGCTTGCTTTGCATATAGAAAGCCTTACCCGCCCCTATCTTCTTCATCACGTCGATCTCCTGAAGGGCCTTCTGGGCCTCGGCCTTGGCACTCTTCGCGCTCTCACGGGCCGCGGCAAGCTCAGACTCTCTCGTCTTCAGGTCAAGCTCCAACGCCTCGTGCTTGGTCACGAGAGCCTGGAGCTCTTGCTGCACCTCGCCCACCCGAGCCTCGTGCCTCTCTCGCTCAGTGCGCTCCTGGGCTGCCTTTTCTTCGGCCTGGGACAACGCTTGCTTCAGGGTCGCCACCTCGATCGTGGCCCCTAGCAAACATACAATGATCCTGTCATTTAGCAATCGCGTCCTTTTTCTCATCTACAGACGGGGTATTACTTACCCTTGTTCTCCTCGAGCTGCCTCTTAGCAAGGCCGAGCTCTTTCTGGAACCCCTCGAGGGCCTCCTTCAGTACGGCGACCTCCGCAGTCAGTGCGGCGGACGCCAGCAGCGACGCCTGCATATGCATATTGACATGCTTATATTAGACTCCTCCGATATTATTTGATCCTCTGTTCGGCTTTTCTTTGTGAACACCGAACAAAGCATCAAGGGCTACTGTCTAAGAGGTAATATTTCTACTACATTTTAAAACACTTACGTCGAAGCCTGTTAGAAGGCTAGTACATGCTTCTGTCAATCCGCTCTTGGCGGACTGAACCTTCTGGATCACCGCACTTATGATAGTGCGGTGCTCCTCCTCGATGGAAGCGCTGCGGAGCGCTTCCAACATAGTATCCAGCGCCTCTGGATGGACAGAGGTCACCGGCACAGGCGTCTCACCTCCCTTAGAAGGGGACCGCCTACCCGAGCTCGGAGCCGTTGGAGGGTCCGGCGCAGTGTTCGGCTGAGGGCCGAACTCGGAGCTCTCGGGGACCCCGTCCCCTCGGCTCCCAGAGTCCGGAAGGTCGCCTTGAGGCGCCTCCGGGACTGTCCCCCCTTGATCCGGTGCCTCTTGAGACAGCACCTCGGTGTCGTCGGCTGGATGAGGGGAGGTGGCGGTCGGGACTGGATCGCTATCCATGTCCGACGCGCCCAGGGAGCCGTCCGAGGATACCTCGATATTGGCTTGGGGCGGCCTGCACAATTGAGTTCGGCATTAGGGAACACAATGCGACAAAGGAATCCTATGGGTTACTTTGGTATCGGAATACTTACGATCTCCCCTGGGGCTTGGCCTTGGGAAACCACTCATCTTCACTTTCGCCGGCGGCGGTGGAGCTGTCCCGAAGGAGCGTCCTTCCCTTCTTGGACCCTCCGGCCTCCCCAGTTGGGGTGGCCTTCCTTTTCTTGTCTCCCCCAGTCGGTGGGGGAGCCTCTTCTTCCTCTTCCTCGTCTTTGGGGGAAGAGTGCACCGCAGACTCGTCGGACGGTGATTCCAACGACCCCTGGCGTCGGGAACTCTTTCGAGCTCCCTTGGCCTTCTGGGTCTTCCCGACACCTTATAAGGGGCCGGAGTCAACATCTTCGCCAGAAGGGCGTCGGCAGGGCCTTCGGGCAAGGGAGCCGGATAGTCGATTTGTCCGGCCATCTTCTGCCAGTCCTGTTAACGGCACGGGAGTTTAGTGTAACACCCTCGATGCGACTATATCTCCCACGTGTCGAGGCACGACTTAGAGGCAAGATCGCATTGAAGGCATATGTCGCAAATTAGGCAATCTTCACAACATCCCATGTAATATAAATCATAAAGGGGAGATAACAAAGTTGGCTTACACTCGCCACGTCAATCAAGTACATAAATAACATTACATCATCCAAACACTCATGGCCCGACTACGGCACCAAAATAAAAGATAACCCAACAAGCGACACGGTCCCGATCACCCCCAACTGGGCACCACTACTGATCATCAGGAAAGGAAACATAGTAACGTTGAGAGTCTTCGGTGAACTCCCACTTGAGCTCGAGCGCGTCACCTGGAGCGGAATCATCAGGCCCTGCATCTGGTGTAATAGTAATCTGTGAGCCACAGGGACTCAGCAATCTCGCACCCTCGTGATCAAGACTATTTAAGCTTATAGGTATGGCAAGGTAAATATGTGGAGCTGCAGCAAGCGACTAGCAAATATGCTGGCTAACTTATTCGCAAAAGAGAGCGAAAAGAGGAGGCAAAGCGCGAGCGAGAAACTAGAGAGCAACCTGCACAAACATTACTCCAACACCGTGTCCGCTTCCCGGATTCCGCCGAGAAGAGGCTATCACGGTAACACACTCAGTTGATTCATTTTAATTAAGTTAAGGTTCAAGTTATCTACAACCGGACATTAACAAATTCCCATCTGCCCATAACCGCGGGCACGGCTTTCGAAAGTTCAAATCCCTGCAGGGGAGTCCCAACTTAGCCCATGACAAGCTCTCATGGTCAACGAAGGAATAGACCTCCTCCCAAGACATTCCGATCAGACTCGGTATCTCGGTTCTTCAAGACACTTCGACAGGTTAAAACAAGACCAGCAACACCGCCCGAATATGCCGACAAAAACCGATAGGAGCTGCACATATCTCGTTCTCAGGGCACACTCAGATGAGCAAGACGTCAGGTAGGCCAGCCCAGAGTTGCCCCTGGTAGCCCCGGACATCGCTCGGTTGGACCAACACTCAGAGGAGCACTGGCCTGGGGGGTTTAAAATAATGATGACCCTTGAGTCTGTAGAACCCAAGGGAAAGAAAAGGCTAGGTGGCAAATGGTAAAACCAAGGTTGGGCATTGCTGGAAAAGCTTTAATCAAGGCGAAATATCAAGGGGTTCCCATTATAACCCAACCACGTAAGGAACGCAAAATCCGGGAACATAACACCGATATGACGGAAACAAGGGCGGCAAGAGTGGAACAAAACACTAGGCGAGAGGCCGAGCCTTCCACCCTTTACCAAGTATATAGATGCATTAAGATAACACGGCAATATAATGATATCCCAACAAGTAAATAAATGTTCCAACAAGGAACAACCTCCAATCTTCACCTGCAACTAGCAACAATATTAGAAGGGCTGAGCAAAGCGGTAACATAGCCAATCAACGGTATGCTAGGACATGGTGGGTTAGAGGTTTGACATGGCAATTTGGGAGGCTTGAAAGAAAGTGGTAGGCATCGTAGCATTGGCATAGCAAAAGAGCGAGCAAACTAGCATAGCAAAGATAGTAGTGATTTCGAGTGTATGATCATCTTGCCTGCACAGTTGTCAGAGTTGACTGGATCCTCGAAAGCAAAATCAACGGGATCCTCGTTAGCAAACTCGTCTCCCGGCTCTACCCAAACAAGACAAACAAGCAACAAGGATACAATCAACCACGTGCAAGGACCAAACAAGATGATGCAAAGATGATATGCTATGCGGGATGCGATGCGGGATGCAAAATGCAAGATATGACAGGAAATGCGTGAACCTGGCCTCAACATGGAAATCCAAGTGTGCCACTGGAAAGATGAGATGAAATCACTTGAAAACGATATAAATAACGCCGGAACCGGAGTTACGGTTTGGAAATGGCAAGCGATTCAAAAATGGCACCGGTCTGCGATTTACAGCAAGTAGCCATCTAAATGCAATGAGATGAACAAGCTACAGCACCCAAACAAGACAACAAAATACATGGAAGGGATGCATACAAGGCTTAACAAAAGTCTAGCACTGAGCTACGGCCAATTCATCCATTAACAGGTTCAAACAAGCATGGCAAAAATGCATATGGCAAACAGATCTCAGACTTGGTGAAATTAACACTTGTCTGGAATTTCAGCTCAGATAGCCCACTTCGGAGCAACAAAACTACATGCTACAGGACCTGTAACATGGCAAAGTAAAGCATGGCATGGAGCTACTCAAAGAGCTTAACAAAAGTCCCTTAGTGACCTTGAGCCAAAAGGGATCAGAAAATACAATTGCAAGCATGTGAACATAGCAAAAACATAATCAGTTTTCAGACTTAGTGAAAACTGGAGCATGCTGAAAACAGATATCAAGTAGGCATGTTGAGCTCGATGAACTCACTACGGTGCAAGTCATTACAAGCTAAGCATACATCCATCAAGAAAACACAAAATGAAAGCTAGACATGGCAATAACAATAGCATAGCATGCATGGATCAACTACAACATCATCAGCAAAATTGCAAACAAGTTGACAATCTGCCCAGATTCGCAAAGTAGCAAAATTAGAGCTCGATTGACTCAAGCTAGGATGATCCATAATTTCAAACAAAGACATGGATGGATATATAACTACAAGACTAGCAAAACATCCTTACTGATCATCCTCAAAAGAGGCACGGATCACTAGGAAACAACATGAACATATGGCCATATGAGATAAACAGATCAAGGACTTAGTGGAAATGCTAAGTCCCTGAAAACAGAATTAACAAGTGCACCACTTTGCAAGCTTGTGCTAGTCACCACACACATCACAAAAATACATGGCTTGCACCTCTAGAAAGATGACAAAACCCTTAACAAAACATATGTAGAACTCATGGGCATATCATGCACACAATAATCATGGCAAAAATGACAAAAAGCTAAATGGATTAGCAGATCTGACAATTATCTCAAGTAGCCCTCTTCTAACAGCATTTCGGGCATCAAGATGAACTCAAATTAAAATGATGCAATGTAATGGAATGATGTAGTCTCTGATATGAACATTTTGATATGGTATATGCCCAAATCGGATTTACGGATGCAAAGATACGACACGATGAACAGGAGCACTTGAAACTGAAAAACACGGGGACTTAGTAGAATTTCGACCTCCATATCTAGGGTTGACCCGGCACGCGACCCGAGGTGGCCGGATCTTCGCCGGAGTAGCTGCGTGGGCCGCCGGAGTTGACGGAGGCGGCCGGATCCGGGCGAGGGGGAGGCGAGGGTGAGGTGGCGAGGCGACGCCAAGGCGGCGGGGCGACCGAACGGCGGCGGGGCGAGGCCGGGCGCCGAGCTCGCCGGCACGGGGCAGCTTGGCGGTGGCCAGAGTGACGGCGGTGGCCGGTGCGCGGTCGAGCGGCGCGGAGGAAGGAGAAGCAGCGGGCGGCGGCGGATGGCGAGTGGGCCATGGGGGCCCAACGCGGGCTCGGGCGGGCCGACGCGGCGGCGGTGATGTGGGCGCCCGCCTGGGACACGTGGCACGGCGCGGTTGGTCGGTGGCGGCGAGCGGACACGTCCGCTCCGTCCGGACATGTCCGGCGGCGGAGGAGGAGATATTTTTTAGGGTTTGAAGAGGGGATCCGAGATTTGGAATGGGGGGAGGTATATATAGGCATAGAGGGAGCTAGGAGAGTCCAAATGAGGTGTGGTTTTCGGCCATGCGATCGTGATCGAACGCTCTAGATGATAGAGCAAGTTTAGGTGGGTTTTGGGCCAAATTAGTGGGGTGTTGGGCTGCAACACACACGAGGCCTTTTCGGTCCCTCGGTTAATCGTTGGAGTATCAAACGAAGTCCAAATGATACGAAACTTGACAGGCGGTCTACCGGTAGTAAACCAAGGCCGCTTGGCAAGTCTCGGTCCAATCCAGAAATGTTTAATCCCCACACACGAAAGAAAGCTAGAAATGACCACCGGAGGAGAACGAAACGCCGGAATGCAAAACGGACAACGGGGAAAATGCTCGAATGCATGAGACAAACACGTATGCAAATGCAATGCACATGATGACATGATATGAGATGCATGACAACGACAACAACACACGGAGACAAAAAAACGAACCCGAGAAAATAAAATAACTTAACGCCGAAACGGCAAGAGTTGGAGTACAAATTGGGAAAGTTACATCCGGGGTGTTACAACACTCCACCACTACGAAAGGATCTCGTCCCGAGATCTATGACTGAAAGAACGCCGGGTACTCAGAATGGAGGTGATCCTCGCGTAGCTTCACGGTCGGAATGGTGTGACCACTTGACTTTGAGAAATTTGATTGACTTGTTGCGAGTCTTGCATTCGGTCTCTTCAAGAATAGCCACGGGGTGCTCACGATAGGATAGATCATCTTGGAGCTCAATTTCCTCTAAGTTGACGGTGCGGTCAGGAGTCTTGAAGCACTTTCGAAGATGAGAGACATGGAACACGTCATGAACATTTGCAATGTTTGAAGGAAGCTCGAGTTGATAGGCGAGGTCGCCTCTCTTGCTGACAATCTTGAAAGGTGCCACGTATCTAGGGGCAAGCTTCCCTTTGATACCGAAGCGACGAGTACCTTTCATAGGAGAGACACGGAGGTAAACATGATCTCCGATCTCGAAAGCCAAATCACGGTGCTTACTATCATAGTAGCTCTTCTGGCGGGATTGGGCTGCTTTGAGGTTATCACGAATGACTTTGCACATTTCCTCTGCCTCTGTGATTAAGTCATTACCCAAAACCTGACGTTCACCGGTTTCAGACCAGTTGAGAGGGGTACGGCACTTCCTGCCATACAGAATTTCAAATGGGGCCTTGCCCAAACTTGCTTGAAAACTGTTGTTGTAGGAGAATTCAGCATAAGGAAGACAATCCTCCCACTTCATGCCGAAGGAGATCACACAAGCCCTGAGCATATCTTCAAGAATCTGGTTGACACGCTCGACTTGACCGCTAGTTTGAGGATGGAAAGTTGTGCTGAAGCGGATGTTAGTGCCCATGGCCTTCCAAAAAGAATCCCAAAACTTGGATGTAAAGATGTTGCCACGGTCTGAAGAGATCACTTGTGGAATGCCGTGCAGAGAGACAATACGAGAGGTATAGAGTTCCGCGAATTGAGCTGCAGTGATCAACTCTTTGATAGGCACAAAATGAGCCACTTTGGTGAGTTTGTCGTTGACAACAAATATAGCATCATTGCCATGCTTGGACTTTGGAAACCCAGTCACGAAGTCCATTTCAATGTGGTCAAACTTCCATTCTGGAATGGCAAGAGGTTGGAGGAGACCTGCTGGCCTTTGGTGTTCTGGCTTCACTCTTCTACAAACATCACATTCATTCACGAATTGAGCAATCTCGCGCTTCATTCGAGTCCACCAATAAGCCTGTTTAAGGTCCTGATACATCTTCGTACTCCCAGGGTGGATGGAGAGGAGAGAATTGTGAGCCTCGTTCATGATCACTTTATGGAGGTCACCCTTGGGTACAACAATACGATCCTCGAAGAAGAGAGTATCCTTGTCATCAAGGTGGTAGCACTTGTACTTGGGTTGACTCTTGGCAAACTTGGTGTTATGCTTGACCATAGCTGTACTTGCCGATCTGACAGGAGGAGGAGGAGGAAGATGCCTCTGGTTGAAACACTTGTTGGCATAGTGACCCTTCTGTTGGCACTTGTTGCATGTGACCTCTAAAAGCAGACGGTGATACGGAGCACTCGATCTTGGAGCTTGAGACGAAGTCTTGTTCTGAAAGCCAGGGTTGGGTGGGTGGGAAGATCCACTGCCACCTTTGCTCTTCTGCTGATACGGCTGACGGAACGGAGGAGGAGGAAGCCAAAACTTCTGATGCTTGGCCACTTGAGTAGAGGAAGAAGGAGTAACATCCCTGACTCGCTTCTTGGAAGCATCACACCTCAATTGAGCAGCCTCTTGCTTCAGTGCCATGTTGTAGAACTCATCATATCTCAAGGGCTTAAAGAGAACAAGAGCTAGCTGAATTTATTCTCTGAGACCACCCCTGAACTGATATATCATGCTCTTCTCATCAGGTACGTCCTGCTTAGCAAAGCGGGCGAGCTTCTGGAACAACTTGTTGTAGTCATAGACAGACAAAGAGCCTTGCTTCAGGTTGCGGAATTCCTCACGCTTGCTTTCAACCATGCTCTGAGGAATATGATGAGATCGGAAATCTTGACGGAATTCATCCCAAGTGATAACACGTCCACCTCTGGAATCCTTGTACTGCTGGAACCATTCTGCAGCTTGATCTTTGAGTTGGAAGGAAGCGAACTTGACAAAGTCCTCAGGCCTGATGTTACTGCACTCGAAATGCTTGCACAGATCCACAAGACAATCGTCAGCATCAGTTGCCTCAACACAATTGCTGAAAGTCTTTGGCCCATTAGCAAGGAGCTGGTTGAGTGTAGCAAAGTGATTCTGATCGTTGTCTTGATTCCCTTGGTTGCCTTGATCGCGCTCTTGAAGAATTTGCATGATCAACTGTGTGTTTGCATTGGTTGCGGCCATCACAGCTTACCATGCCTCCGGAGGAGGTGGAGGTGGTGGCGGATCAGGATTCGGAGTCGTGCGCGTTGGAGGAGCCATCCTGAAGAGGTTAACATCCATTAGCACATTGATAGACAAATATTGAAGCTGAATCCAATGGAATGAAAATTGCAACATATAGTCTTCACATCCGAACAAAATGAACGAATGCATTCCTCTTGAAATGGTCACATATCCATAAATTGAGAAGCCACGTAGAATTAAGGTAGAGAAATAAATCAACAAGGTACGGATCAAGAACGAATAATCGGTAAGAAATCCCAATCTCAAACCAATATCCGTGGAAGAAGAACTAGAGCTACAAGAATTCCCACCTATGAAACTCCCGAACCTTTCCAGTTATGCAATCAGGTGTTGGGGATACAGGGGAAGCATAATATCTCACCCAAACTAGCAAATCCTACATCCAGCTGTATCCATCCTTCAACACATAACCAAGAAACCTTCGGAAACCATATACCTCAACCGTCGAAAAGCATCTGTTATACAAGTTATGGCGATACTCCCGAACTCCCGCCCCAGTACTGGGTGGCGTCGAGGTTATCTCACCAACGAACTGCATAAAAGAGATTTTCGATGTCGGCGTACTAAACTCAGGTATTCCAGAACTGCAACGATAAAATTATGACGACAACACCTCAGAGCTCAACTCCCCGGGACACTTCCACTAAACCCCTGACAGGAGGCACCAAGACAATGTTCTCATCATAAAACCATCGGAACGATTCCAAGATACCCGCGTGATCCTAAAATTTTTTTTAGTGAAATTTGAGAAGAGAAGAGTCAATACTCTACGTCAGGATGCCTTACCAGAGCGATGAGGAGACTGGGAAGTAAAAAGAATTCCTAAACTCTCCGATATATAATTCCTAAATAACTCAAAACATTTTTCTAGACACAACTCGGCCGCTAAAAACGATCAAGCAATGGGGCTCCTAAGGTCGAGGAAGGCTCTGATTACCGAATTGTAACACCCTCGATGCGACTATATCTCCCACATGTCGAGGCACGACTTAGAGGCATAATCGCATTGAAGGCATATGTCGCAAATTAGGCAATCTTCACAACATCCCATGTAATATAAATCATAAAGGGGAGATAACATAGTTGGCTTACACTCGCCACGTCAATCAAGTACATAAATAACATTACATCATCCAAACACTCATGGCCCGACTACGGCGCCAAAATAAAAGATAACCCAACAAGCAACACGGTCCCGATCACCCCCAACTGGGCACCACTACTGATCATCAGGAAAGGAAACATAGTAACGTTGAGAGTCTTCGGTGAACTCCCACTTGAGCTCGAGTGCGTCACCTGGAGCGGAATCATCAGGCCCTGTATCGGGTGTAATAGTAATCTGTGAGCCACAGGGACTCAGCAATCTCGCACCCTCGCGATCAAGACTATTTAAGCTTATAGGTATGGCAAGGTAAATATGTGGAGCTGCAGCAAGCGACTAGCAAATATGCTGGCTAACTTATTCGCAAAAGAGAGCGAGAAGAGGAGGCAAAGCGCGAGCGAGAAACTAGAGAGTAACCTGCGCAAACATTACTCCAACACCGTGTCCGCTTCCCGGATTCCGCCGAGAAGAGGCCATCACGGTAACACACTCAGTTGATTCATTTTAATTAAGTTAAGGTTTAAGTTATCTACAACTGGACATTAACAAATTCCCATTTGCCCATAACCGCGGGCACGGCTTTCGAAAGTTCAAATCCTTGCAGGGGAGTCCCAACTTAGCCCATGACAAGCTCTCATGGTCAACGAAGGAATAGACCTCCTCCCAAGACATTCCGATCAGACTCGATATCTCGGTTCTTCAAGACACTTCGACAGGTTAAAACAAGACCAGCAACACCGCCCGAATATGCCGACAAATACCGATAGGAGCTACACATATCTTGTTCTCAGGGCACACTCAGATGAGCAAGACGTCGGGTAGGCCAGCCCAGAGTTGCCCCTGGTAGCCCCGCACATCGCTCGGTTGGACCAACACTCAGAGGAGCACTGGCCCGGGGGGTTTAAAATAATGATGACCCTTGAGTCTGCAGAACCCAAGGGAAAGAAAAGGCTAGGTGGCAAATGGTAAAACCAAGGTTGGGCATTGCTGGAAAAGCTTTAATCAAGGCGAAATATCAAGGGGTTCCCATTATAACCCAACCACGTAAGGAACGCAAAATCCGGGAACATAACACCGATATGACGGAAACAAGGGCGGCAAGAGTGGAACAAAACACTAGGCGAGAAGCCGAGCCTTCCACCCTTTACCAAGTATATAGATGCATTAAGATAACATGGCAATATAATGATATCCCAACAAGTAAATAAATGTTCCAACAAGGAACAACCTCCAATCTTCACCTGCAACTAGCAACGCTATTAGAAGGGCTGAGCAAAGCGGTAACATAGCCAATCAACGGTATGCTAGGACATGGTGGGTTAGAGGTTTGACATGGAAATTTGGGAGGCTTGAAAGAAAGTGGTAGGCGTCGTAGCATTGGCATAGCAAAAGAGCGAGCAAACTAGCATTGCAAAGATAGTAGTGATTTTGAGGTTATGATCATCTTGCCTGCACAGTTGTCAGAGTTGACTGGATCCTCGAAAGCAAACTCAACGGGCACCTCGTTAGCAAACTCGTCTCCTGGCTCTACCCAAACAAGACAAACAAGCAACAAGGATACAATCAACCACGTGCAAAGACCAAACAAGATGATGCAAAGATGATATGCTATGCGGGATGCGATGCGGGATGCAAAATGCAAGATATGACAGGAAATGCATGAACCTGGCCTCAACATGGAAATCCAAGTGTTCCACTGGAAAGATGAGATGAAATCACTTGAAAACGATATAAATAACGCCGGAATCGGAGTTACGGTTTGGAAATGGCAAGCGATTCAAAAATGGCACCGGTCTGCGATTTACAGCAAGTAGCCATCTAAATGCAATGAGATGAACAAGCTACAGCACCCAAAAAAGACAACAAAATACATGGAAGGGATGCATACAAGATGCTTAACAAAAGTCTAGCACTGAGCTACGGCCAATTCATCCATTAACAGGTTCAAACAAGCATGGCAAAAATGCATATGGCAAACAGATCTCAGACTTGGTGAAATTAACACTTGTCTGGAATTTCAGCTCAGATAGCCCACTTCGAGCAACAAAACTACATGCTACAGGACCTGTACATGGCAAAGTAAAGCATGGCATGGAGCTACTCAAAGAGCTTAACAAAAGTCCCTTAGTGACCTTGAGCCAAAAGGGATCATAAAATACAATTGCAAGCATGTGAACATAGCAAAACATAATCAGTTTTCAGACTTAGTGAAAACTGGAGCATGCTGAAAACAGATATCAAGTAGGCATGTTCACGAGCTCGATGCACTCACTACAGTGCAAGTCATTACAAGCTAATCATACATCCATCAAGAAAACACAAAATTCAAGCTAGACATGGCAATAACAATAGCATAGCATGCACGGATCAACTACAACATCATGAGCAAAATTGCAAACAAGTTGACAATCTGCCCAGATTCGCAAAGTAGCAAAATTAGAGCTCGATTGACTCAAGCTAGGATGCTCCCTAATTGCAAACAAAGAAATGGATGGATAAATAACTACAAGACTAACAAAACATCCTTACTGATCATCCTCAAAAGAGGCACGGATCACTAGGAAACAACATGAACATATGGCCATATGAGATAAACAGATCAAGGACTTAGTGGAAATGCTAAGTCCCTGAAAACAGAATTAACAAGTGCACCACTTTGCAAGCTTGTGCTAGTCACCACACACATCACAAAAATACATGGCTTGCACCTCTAGAAAGATGACAAAACCCTTAACAAAACATATGTAGAACTCATGGGCATATCATGCACACAATAATCATGGCAAAAATGACAAAAAGCTAAATGGATTAGCAGATCTGACAATTATCTCAAGTAGCCCTCTTCTAACAGCGTATCGGGCATCAAGATGAACTCAAATGAAAATGATGCAATGTAATGAAATGATGTACTCTCTGAGATGAACATTTTGATATGCTATATGCCCAAATCGGATTTACGGATGCAAAGATACGGCACGATGAACAGGAGCACTTGAAACTGAAAAACACGGGGACTTTGTAGAATTTCGACCTCCGGATCTAGGGTTGACCTGGCACGCGAACCGAGGTGGCTGGATCTTCGCCGGAGTAGCTGTGTGGGCCGCCGGAGTTGACGGAGGCGGCTGGATCCGGGCGAGGGGGAGGCGAGGGTGAGGCGGCGAGGCGAGGGCAAGACAGCGGGGCGACCAAACGGCGGCGGGGCGAGGCCGGGCGCCGAGCTCGCCGGCGCGGGGCAGCTTGGAGGCTGCCGGAGTGACGGCGGTGGCCGGCGCGCGGTCGTGCGGCGCAGAAGGAGGAGAAGCAGCGGGCGGCGACGGATGGCCAGTGGGCCGCGGGGGCCCAACGCGGGCTGGGGCGGGCCGGCGCGGCGGCGGCGATATGGGCGCCCGCCCGGGACACGTGGCATGGCGCGGTTGGTCGGTGGCGGCGAGCGGACACGTCCGCTCCGTCCGTACGTGTCCGGCGGCGGCGGAGGAGATATTGTTTTAGGGTTTGAAGAGGGGATCCGAGATTTGGAATGGGGGGAGGTATATATAGGCATAGAGGGAGCTAGGAGAGTCCAAATGAGGTGCGGTTTTCGGCCACGCGATCGTGATCGAATGCTCTAGATGATGGAGCAGGTTTAGGTGGGTTTTGGGCCAAATTAGAGGGGTGTTGGTCTGCAACACACACGAGGCCTTTTCGTTCCCTCGGTTAACCGTTGGAGTATCAAACGAAGTCCAAATGATACGAAACTTGACAGGCGGTCTACCGGTAGTAAACCAAGGCCGCTTGGCAAGTCTCGGTCCAATCCGAAAATGTTTAATCCCCACACACGAAAGAAAGCTAGAAATGACCACCGGAGGAGAACGAAACGCCGGAATGCAAAACAGACAACGGGGAAAATGCTCGAATGCATGAGACGAACACGTATGCAAATGCAATGCACATGATGACATGATATGAGATGCATGACAACGACAACAACACACGGAGACAAAAAAAATGAACCCGAGAAAATAAAATAACTTAACGCCGAAACGGCGAGAGTTGGAGTACAAATTGGGAAAGTTACATCCGGGGTGTTACATTTAGATCCCGCATAGAATCAATCTATATAGAAAACAAGTATCCTGTGAATGGTTAAACAACTTACCGCACTGGCGTGGCGCTTCGCGCTGAATCCGTGATCCTCAGTAATGGGGGGAGGGACCACGGCGCCCTTGAACAACACCCTCCAGGCATCTTCATGAGTCGTGTCAAAGAGCCTGTTCAGAGTTCGGTGTTGCGCCGGATTGAACTCCCACAAGGTAAACTCCCATTGTTGGCACGGGAGTATCCGGCGAACGAGCATAACCTGGACTATGTTGACAAGCTTGAGCTTCTTATCCACCATGTTCTGAATACATGACTGGAGTCCGTTCAGCTCTTTTGAATTACCCCAGGACAGGCCCTTCTCTTTCCAGGAGGTGAGCCGCATGGGGATGCCAGATCGGAACTCGGGGCCGCTACCCATGCGGGGTCGCGCGGCCTGGTGATATAGAACCACCCCGATTGCCACCCCTTTATGGTGTCCACGAAGGTGCCCTCGAACCATGTGATGTTGGGCATCTTGCATACCATGGCGCCTCCACACTCCGCCTGGCGGCCGCTCACTACCTTCGGCTTGATATTGAAGGTCTTCAGCCATAAGCCAAAGTGGGGCTTGATGCGGAGGAAGGCCTCGCACACGACGATGAACGCCGAGATGTTGAGAATGAAGTTTGGGGCCAAATCATGGAAATCCAGGCCATAATAAAACATGAGCCCCCGGACGAAGGGATGGAGAGGTAATCCCAGTCCGCGGAGGAAATGGGTGAGGAATACCACCCTCTCACGGGGCTCGGGGGTGGGGATGAGCTGTCCCTCATCTGGGAGCCGGTGCGCGATATCGTCGTGCAGGTATCCGGCTCTCTTCAGTTTCTTGACGTCTCCCTCCGTGACGGAGGAGACCATCCACTTGCCTCCCACTCCGGACATGGTTGGAGAAGGTTGAGACAGAAGTGAGGACTTGGGCGCTAGAGCTCGAGTATGCGGGAGCGGATGAGCATAGGAGGAAGAAGGCGTGGATAGAAAGGTGAATCCTTATCCCTTTATATGGGCGGACAAAATTAAACGTCCCCACTTGCCTAGTAAAACTCGCTTATCCCCCAAGCACCGCAATTAATGGCGCGGTTGGGTTACCCACACCTGTATTGATGAGAATCCCGTAATGAGGGGACACGATCTCTGCTTTGACAGGACATGTCGAAAAACTGCCTCGCGTTATGTGCGGGGCTCGTTAAAAGAAACGGTTCGAGTAGTCACCGGGCCATGATATGACGTCATGCTGTCAAAACAAGCCAGCAAATTAGATCTGCGAAAAAAAATTATTCTCTCTACGGTGAAATGTGGGACTTATTTTGCAGGGTCGGACACTATCCTCGTATTCAACTTCTTCTGTAATGTATTCGGAGAAGGAACCCGCCTTACAATGCCGAAGACAACTGCGCGCCGGACTCGCCGTCATTGAAGCCTGGTTCAGGGGCTACTGAGGCAGTCCTGGATTAGGGGGTCTCCGGATAGCCGGACTATCTCCATTGGCCGGACTGTTAGACTATGAAGATACAAGATTGAAGACTTCGTCTCGTGTCCGGATGGGACTCTACTTGGCGTGGAAGGCAAGCTAGGCAATACGTATATGGATATCTCCTCCTTTGTAACCGACCATGTGTAACCCTAACCCTCTCCGGTGTCTATATAAACCGGAGGGTTTTAGTCCGTAGGACAACAATCACAACATACAATCATACCGTAGGCTAGCATCTAGGGTTTAGCCTCTCTGAACTCGTGGTAGATCTACTCTTGTAACACTCATATCTTCAATATTAATGAAGAAGGACGTAGGTTTTTACCTCCATCAAGAGGGCCCGAACCTGGGTAAAACTTCGTGTCCCTTGCCTCCTGTTACCATCCGGCCTAGACGCACAGTTCGGGACCCCCTACCCAAGATCCGCCGGTTATGACACCGACACCATCCTTCTTATCCGCCAAATACTTGGGGCAGTTCCGCTTCCATTGACCAGTCCCTTTG
Source organism: Triticum urartu (assembly GCF_003073215.2). Lineage (NCBI taxonomy): Eukaryota > Viridiplantae > Streptophyta > Magnoliopsida > Poales > Poaceae > Triticum > Triticum urartu. The sequence continues at coordinate 199,237,712 of NC_053027.1, read as the reverse complement.
TAGTAGAAGCACTCAGTCTCAGGCTTAGGTCTAGACTTGGGTTTCTTCTCTTGAGCAGCAACTTCTTTGCCGTTCTTCTTGAAGTTCCCTTTCTTCTTCCCTTTACCCTTTTTCTTGAAACTGGTGGTCTTGTTGACCATCAACACTTGATGCTCCTTCTTGATTTCTACCTCCACAGCCTTTAGCATTGCGAAGAGCTCAGGAATCATCTTATCCATCCCTTGCATATTATAGTTCATCACGAAGCTCTTGTAGCTTGGTGGTAGTGATTGAAGAACTCTGTCAATGACACTATCAACCGGAAGATTAACTCCCAGCTGAGTCAAGTGATTATGGTACCCAGACATTTTGAGTATATGTTCACTGACAGAACTATTCTCCTCCATCTTGTAGCTGTAGAACTTATTGGAGACTTCATATCTCTCAATCCGGGCATTTGCTTGAAATATTAACTTCAACTCTTGGAACATCTCATATGCTCCATGACATTCAAAACGTTGTTGAAGTCCCGGTTCTAAGCCATAAAGCATGGCACTAAACTATTGAGTAGTCATCAGCTTTGCTCTGCCAGACGTTCATAACATCTGGCGTTGCTCCTGCAGCGGGTTTGGCAACCAGCGGTGCTTCTAGGACGTAATTCTTCTATGCATCAATGAGGATAATCCTCAAGTTACGGACCCAGTCCGTGTAATTGGTACCATCATCTTTCAACTTTGCTTTCTCAAGGAACGCATTAAAATTTAACGAAACAACAACACGGGCCATCTATCTACAATAACATAGACAAGCAAAATACTATCAGGTACTAAGTTCATGATAAGTTTAAGTTCAATTAATCATATTACTTAAGAACTCCCACTTACATAGACATCCCTCTAATCATCTAAGTGATCACGTGATCCATATCAACTAAACCATAACCGATCATCACGTGAAATGAAGTAGTTTTCAATGGTGAACATCACTATGTTGATCATATCTACTATATGATTCATGATCGACCTTTCGGTCTCAGTGTTCCGAGGCCATATCTGCATATGCTAGGCTCGTCAAGTTTAACCCGAGTATTCTGCTTGTGTAAAACTGTCTTACACCCATTGTAGATGGACGTTGAGCTTATCACACCCGATCATCACGTGCTGTCTCGGCACGATGAACTTTGGCAATGGTGCATACTCAGAGAGAACACTTTTACCTTGAAATTTAGTGGCAGATCATCTTATAATGCTACTGTCCAACAAAGCAGAATAAGATGCATAAAGGATAAACATCACATGCAATCATTATAAGTGATATGCTATGGCCATCATCATCTTGTGCCTTTGATCTCCATCTCCAAAGCACCGTCATGATCACCATCGTCACCGGCGCGACACCTTGATCTCCATCGTAGCATCGTTGTCGTCCCACCAACTATTGCTTCTACGACTATCACTATTGCTTAGTGATAAACTAAAGCAATTACAGGGCGATTGCATTGCATACAATAAAGCGACAACCATATGGCTCCTGCCAGTTGCCGATAACTTTGTTACAAAACATGATCATCTCATACAATAAATATAACATCATGTCTTGACCATATCACATCACAACATGCCCTGCAAAAACAAGTTAGACGTCCTCTACTTTGTCGTTGCAAGTTTTACGTGGCTGCTACGGGCTGAGCAAGAACCGTTCTTACCTACGCATCAAAACCACAACGATAGTTCATCAAGTAAGTGTTGTTTTAACCTTCTCAAGGACCGGGCGTAGCCACACTCGGTTCAACTAAAGTTGGACAAAGTGACACCCGCCAGCCACCTGTGTGCAAAGCACGTCGGTAGAACCAGTCTCGCGTAAGCGTACGCATAATGTCGGTCCGGGCTGCTTCATCCAACAATACCGCCGAACCAAAGTATGACATGCTGGTAAGCAGTATGACTTGTATCGCCCACAACTCACTTGTGTTCTACTCGTGCATATAACATCTACGCAATAACCTTGCTCGGATGCCACTGTTGGGGAACGTAGTAATTTCAAAAAAGTTCCTACGCACATCCAAGATCACGGTGATTCATAGCAACGAGAGGGGAGAGTGTCGTCCACGTACCCTCGTAGACCATTAAGCGGAAGCGTTATGACAACGCGGTTGATGTAGTCGTATGTCTTCACGATCGACCGATTCTCAGTACCGAATGTACGGCACCTCCGCCTTCAGCACACGTTCAACTCTTCCCTAAGCACCGCTACAGTATGACCGAGGTGGATTATGGTGGAAGGGGGCACCGCACACGGCTGGGAGAGATCAATGATCAACTTGTGTCTAGAGGTGCCCCCCTGCCCTCGTATATAAATGAGCAAGGGAGGAGGACGGCCGGCCCTAGAGGGCGCGCCAGGAGGAGGAATCCTTCTCCTAGTAGGAGTAGCATGCCCCTCTTTCCTACTCCTACTAGGAGGGGGAAAGGAAGGGGGAGAAGGATAAGGAAAGGGGGGTGCCGCCCCCCTCTCCTAGTGCAATTCGGACCAGAGGGGGAGGGAGAGCGCGGCCTGCCCTGGCTGACCCCTCTCTCTCCACTAGGGCCCAATAAGGCCCATTAACCCCCGAGGGGTTCCGATAACCCCTCCGACACTTCGGTAAAATCCCGATTTATCCCGGAACTCTTCCGTTGTCCAAATGTGGGCTTCCAATTTATCAATATTTATGTCTCGACCATTTCGAGACTCCTCGTCATGTCCGTGATCATATCCGGGACTCCGAACTACCTTGGTTACATCAAAACATATAAACTCATAATACCGATCGTCACAGAACTATAAGCGTGCGGACCCTACGGGTTCGAGAACTATTAGACATGACCGAGACATGTCTCCGGTCAATAACCAATAGCGGAACCTGGATGCTCATATTGGTTCCTACATATTCTACGAAGATCTTTATCGGTCAAACCGCATAACAATATACGTTGTTCCCTTTGTCATCGGTATGTTCCTTGCCCGAGATTCGATCGTCGGTATCCCAATACCTAGATCAATCTCGTTACCGGCAAGTCTCTTTACTCGTTCCGTAATGCAACAACCCGCAACTAACTCATCAGTCACATTGCTTGCAAGGCTTATAGTGATGTGCATTACCGAGAGGGCCCAGAGATACCTCTCCGATAATCGGAGTGACAAATCCTATTCTTGATCTATGCCAACTCTATGAACACCATCGGAGACACCTGTAGAGCACCTTTATAGTCACCCAGTTACGTTGTGACGTTTGGTAGCACACAAAGTGTTCCTTCGGTATTCAGGAGTTGCATAACCTCATAGTCATAGGAACATATATAAGTCATGAAGAAAGCAATAGTAGTAAACTTAAACGATCAAGTGCTAAGCTAACGAAATGGGTCAATTCAATCACATCATTCTCCTAATGATGTGATCCCGTTGATCAAATAACAACTCATGTCTATGGCTAGGAAACTTAACCATCTTTGATCAATGAGCTAGTCAAGTAGAGGCATACTAGTGACACTATGTTTGTCTATGTATTCACACATGTATTATGTTTCCAGTTAATACAATTCTAGCATGAATTATAAACATTTATCATGAAATAAGGAAATAAATAATAAATTTATTGTTGCCTCAAGGGCATATTTGCTTCAAGCTTCTCTCAAATTAGTTGTCGGTGTCAGTTCCAGAAACCGATTCACCAACTGAGCATGGCTTCTTCTTGTGTAGCTCTTTGATGACTTGTCTTTCGTTTCCGAATCCTTGCTTCTTTGAGAGGGTCTTCATTCATAATGATCATCTCAACTCCACTCTCTCAGAGGTGATTCATCTATTCTACTCCTCCTTTGTGGTGAGTATTCTCTTTTCTTGTAGGGAGTCGTACACTCATTGGAATAGTGTTTGAGTCTTCCCCACTTGTAGCAATTTCGATCACGACTAGAAGACCTTTTCTTATTGTAGGACCTTGACTTGGAGCTTCTCTCTTTTCTTATGCTCTTGTAGAACTTGTTGAATTTTTTCACCATTAAGCTCAATTCTTCAATGGAGACTAACTTGTCACTTGATGTGGTAGGAGCATCACTTGAAGCTTTGTATGCACCACTTGACTAGATGTGGAGCTCTTCCTTACCCTTGAGTGATATCTCATGAGCAAAAATTCTACCAATGAGTTCCGTGGGCTGGATATCTTTGTAATTGGGCATCATTTGGATCAATGTGCACACGGTATCATATTTGACATCCAAAGCTCTAACGATTTTCTTGATGATGAATTTGTCGGTCATCTCTTCACTTCCTAAGCCGGCAATCTCATTTTGGATGAGAGCAAGCCTAGAGTACATTTCAGCGGCTCCCTCACCATCCTTCATTTTGAACTTGTCAAGTTGACTTTGAAGCACATCCAACTTGGATTCCTTGAGGACTCGGTACCATCGTGCATATCAACCAAAGTATCCCAAATTTCCTTTGCATTCTCAAGGCGGAGGATTTCGTTGAATTCCTCGGGGCACAATCCATTGAAGAGAATATAACAAGCTTGATCATTGTATTGCATCATCTTCAATTCTTCCGCGGCCGCTTCACGATCCAGTTCTCTACCATCCTCGAATAATTCACCTTGCAAGCCAATACAAATAACAGCCCAAACGGTAGGGTTATGAACAAAAATATGCATTTTCATCATATGCTTCCAACTAGCAAAATTTGTACCATCAAAATAAGGACCTCTACGGTGATAGTTACCCTCACTAGTCGCCATACTCTCCTAGGTTGTGAAACCAAGGATATGATCACCAAAGCAATGGAAATCAAGGCTAACGGAGACCAAAGCTCTGATACCACTTGTAGGATAGAAAATATGTCTAGAGGGAGGGGGTGATTAGACTACTTCACCAAATAAAAATATTTCCTTTTCCCAGTTTTAGTTGTAGGAAGATTTGAGCAATTATGAAAAGTCAAGCAATCAACCTACACATGAAATTCTAAGTGTATAGCAGCGGAATGTAAAACATTGCATATGAAGGTAAATGGAATGGTTTGGAGAAGGCAAACATAATGTAGACACAAAGAATTTTGGCGTGGTTCCAATAGGCGGTGCTATCGTACATCCACATTGATGGAGACTTCAACCCACGAAGGGTAACCGTCGCGCAAGTCCACGGAGGTCTCCACCCACGAAGAAGCAACCTTGTCTATCCCACCATGGCCATCGCCCACAAAGGACTTGCCTCACTCAGGTGGATCTTCACGAAGTAGGCAATCTCCTTGCCCTTACAAACTTCTTAGTTCAACTCCACATTATGTCGGAGGCTCCCAAGTGACACCTAACCAATCTAGGAGACACCACTCTCCAAAAGGTAATAGACGATGTGCTGATGATGAACTCCTTGCTCTTGTGCTTCAAATGACAGTCTCCCTAACACTCAACTCTCTCTCATAGATTTGGCTATGGTGGAAGAAGGATTTGAGTGGAAAGCAACTTGGGAAAGGCTAGAAATCAAGGTTCAAATGGTAGGAATGGTAACTCTTGATCTCAATACATGAGTAGGTGGTTTTCTCTCAAAAAATGAATGGTGGAAGTGTAGGCATGTTATGATGGCTCTCCTATTGAGGAAGAAGGGGTGGAGGGGTATATATAGCCTCCACACAAAATCCAACCGTTACACACTTTTGACCCATGTCAGTGGCACCGATCTGTGCAAAAATATGAACATTAGGAATCTCGGTGGGACCGAGGGGAACAACTCGGTGAGACCGATGTGAAAGGGCTTAGGGCAAACCTCATCCCGGTGGCACCGGTTGCATCATCTATGTGGAACCGAAGTGAAGCAATAAGGCAACAAAGAATCAGTCAAGCTATCTCGCTGAGACCGATTACAACATATTGGTGAGATGGAAGTGATTGCAACAAGTCTTAGAGAGCTGGCAAGGCCATCTCAGTGGCACCGAGATTCGTATTGGTGGAACCGAATTGTTAGGGTTTTGGCAGTGGCTAAGTCCAAATGAATTGTGTGGCTCTAAATGGGAAATTTTGGTGGGGCAGAGTTGGGAATTATGGTTTGGACATATTTGGGTAGAGAAAGTGGCTGAGGGTTTTGGAGCAATATCACTAAGCACTTGAGCAAATAGATCATTTAGCAACACCTCATCTCCTTTTAACAGTATTGACTTTCCTATGGACTCAATGTGATCTTGGATCACTTAAAAAATGTAGAGTCTTGAGCTTTTGCCAATCCTTGTCCTTAACTTTTTGAGGGGTCCACCTCTCTAGTCCATGCCATGCCAAATGATACGTCTCCAACGTATCTATAATTTTTGATAGTTCCGTGCTATTATATTATCAACCTTGGATGTTTTATATGCATTTATATGATATTTCATATGATTTTTGGGACTAACCTATTAACCTAGAGCCTAGTGCCAGTTTCCGTTTTCCCTTGTTTTAGAGTATCACAGAAAAGGAAAATCAAATGGAGTCCAATAGACCTGAAACTTCGTGGAACTTATTGTTGGAACGGAAGCAATCCAAGAGACTTGGAGTAGACGTCAGGGGCGCTTCGAGGGAGGCATGAGGCAGGGAGGCGCGCCCTACCCCCCTGGGCGTGCCCCCACCCTCGTGGGCCCCTTGTGGCTCCCCTAACCGACTTCTTTCGCCTATATATGTCAATATACCCTAAAAACTTCGAGGAGCAGAATAGATCGGGAGTTCCGCCACCAGAAGCCTCCGTAGCCACCGAAAACCAATCTAGACCTGTTCCGGCACCCTGCCGGAGGGGGGAATCCCTCTCCGGTGGCCATCGTCATCATCCCGGTGCTCTCCATGACGAGGAGGGAGTAGTCCACCCTTGGGGCTGAGGGTATGGACCAATAGCTATGTGTTTGATCTCTCTCTCTCTCTCTCTCGTGTTCTTGAGGCGGCACAATCTTGATGTATTGCGAGCTTTGCTATTATATTTGGATCATATGATTTTTCTCCCCCTCTACTCTCTTGTAATGGATTGAGTTTTCCCTTTGAAGTTATCTTATCGGATTGAGTCTTTAAGGATTTGAGAACACTTGATGTATGTCTTGCACGTGCTTATCTGTGGTGATAATGGGATATCATGTGATCCACTTGATGTATGTTTTGGTGATCAACTTGCGAGTTTCATGACCTCGTGAAGTTATGCATAGGGGTTGGCACACATATTCGTCTTGACTCTCCGGTACAAACTTTGGGGCACTCTTTGAAGTTCTTTGTGTTAGTTGAATAGATGAATCTGAGATTGTGTGATGCATATTGTATAATCATACCCACGGATACTTGAGGTGACATTGGAGTATCTAGGTGACATTAGGGTTTTGGTTGATTTGTGTCTTAAGGTGTTATTCTAGTACGAACTCTATGATAGATTGAACGGAAAGAATAGCTTCGTGTTATTTTATTACGGACTCTTGAATAGATTGATCAGAAAGGATAACTTTGAGGTGGTTTCGTACCCTACAATAATCTCTTCGTTTGTTCCCTGCTATTAGAGACTTTGGAGTGACTCTTTGTTGCATGTTGAGGGATAGTTATATGATCCAATTATGTTATTACTGTTGAGAGAACTTGCACTGGTGAAATTATGAACCCTAGGCCTTGTTTCAACGCATTGCAATACCGTTTGTGCTCACTTTTATCATTAGTTACCTTGCTGTTTTTATATTTTCAGATTACGAAAACCTATATCTACTACCCATATTGCACTTGTATCACCATCTCTTCACCGAACTAGTGCACCTATACAATTTACCATTGTATTGGGTGTGTTGGGGACACAAGAGACTCTTTGTTATTTGGTTACAGGGTTGTTTGAGAGAGACCATCTTCATCCTACGCCTCCCACAGATTGATAAACCTTAGGTCATCCACTTGAGGGAAATTTGCTACTGTCCTACAAACCTCTGCACTTGGAGGCCCAACAATGTCTATAAGAAGAAGGTTGTGTAGTAGATATCAAGCTCCTTTCTGGCACCGTTGCCAGGGAGGTTAGCGCTTTAAGGTATATCTTTAGATCCTGCAATCGAATCTTTTAGTTTCTTGTTTTAGCACTAGTTTAGTTTATAAAAGAAAATTACAAAAAAATGGAATTGAGTTTGCCTCATACGCTTCATCTTTTTAATATTTTTTGTGAGAATGATGGAAAGGAAAATTCTGCCCACGTGCTAGAAGAAGAAGTCTAGAAAATGTTTGGCACTAAATCTTTGAATGATGAGGATGATTGCAAAGTTGTTAGTATGAACTCCTTGAATATCCATAGTACTAATGATGATTGCACTAGTCATAATGAAAATGTCTCTTATAAGCATGTCAATTTTTGTGGAGTGCATAGAGTTTGCAAGTACACACCAAATAGGGAAGATAGATTTTGCAAGAGGCATAAGTATTTGGAAACTAAATGCTTGCAAGAGAGGCTAGATGTTTGTGCCAAAAATTTAAAATTTCTTCACCATACTTGTGAACTTTGCAAGGAACATGGTCATTTAAATCTTCGATGCAAATTGTTCCATGATCGTATCGTGTCCAAAAATTGTGATGATTTGATTTCCCTTGCACATCATAATGAACTTAGTTTGCTTTTGGGTTATGAAGAAATGAAACATATAACTAAGCATATTCCAGAATATAACCTTCAAAAATTCCTCGATATTGATCTAGAACAAATTTATATGTATTGTGCGGTGAATTGCATTGAAAATCCTTATATTGCCAATGACATAAAGAAAAGAAAACAAATAGAAGATGAAGAGAATACTAACGAAAGGGAAGAGACTTCCCAATATTCTCCTATTATTTATTATGATAAATTAGGTAACGAGGAGGAGCCTTCTATTCAACCAATCTCATTAATAAGGAGCTACAAAAAGAGGATTGAACCCACACATGATGTGAAGAATAAAAAGAAAAGACGGAGAAGTAAAGGTAGAAAGGTATCTCTCCCAAATGATAATTGTTATACTATTGGTGCTATCCATACTATTAATGATGAGAGTGATTATGCTTATGATATGAAAAGGCCCAAGCTTGGGGATGCTATGTTTGATGAAGATGATGTTTTTGAGAATATATTTGCTGCAATTAATGTTTGTTCCAAGCTTGGGGATGCTACGTTTAATGAAGATGATATTTTTAGTCTCCCAGGTTTTTGATATGCAAATTTATAATGATGATAGCATGCCTCCTACTTATGATGATTATATTGATGAAAGTGGGTTTGGAAGAGTGTCAACTTTAGGAAGTAATGATCCCACTATTTTGGAGGATGTTGAATCTTATTTGATAATTATGAAACTGGATTTGGAGAGGTCATGACTTTATTTAGTGATGATTCCACTATCTTGGAAGAGGTTTCAAAAGATTATGATTAGAACAAAGTTGCTACTTATGATAATTATTGTGATGATACATATGATATAAAAAGTAGTGATGATTATATTTATAAAACATGTCATGATTATGATTACCCTTTTCTGAACACTACTCTTTTAATGTGGAAACAATTTATAGTATTCGAGTCTCTTATGATACTCCCGCTATTCCGATTGAGAAGAATTTTGCTTATGCAGAGAGTAGTAAATTTTTTATGCTTGTAGATCATGAAAAGAATGCTTTAGGTGCTGGTTATATTGTTAAATTCATTCATGATGCTACTAAAAATTATTATGAGGGAGGAATATATGCTTGTAGGAATTGCAATAATATCAAGTTTCCTCTCTATGTGCTTAAAGTTTTGAAGTTATGCTTGTTTTGCCTCCTATGCTAGTTGATTATGGTTCCCACAAGTTGTTTGCTCACAAAATCCCTATGCATAGGAAGTGGGTTAGACTTAAATTCTCTAGTCATATTCTTCATGATGCACTCTTTATATTTCAATTCTTATCTTTTATGTGAGCATTATTGAAATCATCATGCCTAGCTAGGGGCATTAAATGATAGCGCTTGTTGGGAGGCAACCCAATTTTATTTTTGCCCCTTGTTTTTGTTCCTGTTTAGTAATAAATTAATCATCTATCCTCTGTTATTCTTGTGTTTTTTTATGTTTTAGTTAGTGTTTGGCCAAGTAAAGCCTTTAGGATCTTCTTGGGTGATTGTTATTTGATCTTGCTGTAAAAAACAGAAAGTATGCGCTCACGAGAATAATTTTCATTTTTTACCAGAGAGCGATAAAAATAGCAATTCCACTTGCAGCAGATTAATAAACAAATTTACTAGGACTTCCAAATTTCTCAGGATTCTTTGAGTTACAGAAGTATTCGAAACCTACAGATTACTACAGACTGTGCTGTTTTTGATAGATTCTGTTTTTCTATGTGTTGTTTGCTTATTTTGATGAATCTATGAGTAGTATCGGAGGGTATGAACCATAGATAAGTTGCAATACAGTAGATATTACACCAATATAAATTTAGAATGAGTTCATTACAGTACCTTGAAGTGGTGATTTATTTTCTTATACTAACGGAGCTTACGAGTTTTCTGTTAAGTTTTGTGTTGTGAAGTTTTCAAGTTTTGGGTGAAGATTCGATGGACTAAGGAATAAGGAGTGGAAAAAGCCTAAGCTTGGGGATGCCCAAGGCACCCAAGGTAAAATCCAAGGACACCAAAAAGCCTAAGCTTGGGGATGCCCCAGAAGGCATCCCCTCTTTCGTCTTCGTTCATCGGTAACTTTACTTGGAGCTACATTTTTATTCACCACATGATATGTGTTTTTCTTGGAGCGTCATTTTATTTTCTCTTGTTTTGCTTGATGTTTGAATAGAATACCAAGATCTGAAATTCTTAAATGTTAGAGAGCCTTCATATAGTTGCATAATTATTCGACTACTCATTGATCTTCACTTATATCTTTCGGAGAGGTTTGGTGTTGCTCTAGTGCTTCACTTACATCTTTTTAGAGCACGATGGTGGTTTTATTTTATAGAAATAGATGAACTCTCATGCGTCACTTATATTATTTTGAGAGTCATAAACAGCATGGTAATTTGCTTTGGTTATGAATTTAGTCCTAATATGATGGGCATCCAAGAGGGATACAATAAAAACTTTCATATAAAGTGCATTGAATACTATGAGAAGTTTGATACTTGATGTTTTTTTGAGATATGAGGATGGTAATATTAGAGTCATGCTAGTGAGTAGTTGTGAATTTGAGAAATACTTGTGTTAAAGTTTGTGATTCCCGTAGCATGCATGTATGGTGAACCGTTATGTGATGAAGTCGGAGCATGATTTATTTATTGATTGTCTTCCTTATGAGTGGCGGTCAGGGAAGAGCAATGGTATTTTCCTACCAATCTATCCCCCTAGGAGCATGCGCGTAGTACTTTGTTTTGATAACTAATAGATTTTTTCAATAAGTATGTGAGTTATTTATGACTAATGTTGAGTCCATGGATTATACGCACTCTCACCCTTCCACCATTGCTAGCCTCTCTAATACCGCGCATCTTTCGCCCGTATCTTACACCCACCATATACCTTCTCAAAACAGCCACCATACCTACCTATTATGGCATTTCCGTAGCCATTCCGAGATATATTGCCATGCAACTTTCCACCGTTCTGTTTATTATGACACGCTTCATCATTGTCATATTGCTATGCATGATCATGTAGTTGACATTGTATTTGTGGCAAAGCCACTATTCATAATTCTTTCATACATGTCACTCATTAGTCATTGCACATCCCGGTACACCGCCGGAGGCATTCATATAGAGTCATATCTTGTCTAAGTATTGAGTTGTAATTCTTGAGTTGTAAGTAAATAAAAGTGTGATGATCATCATTATTAGAGCATTGTCCCGGTGAGGAAAGGATGTTGGAGACTATGATTCCCCCACAAGTCGGGATAAGATTCCAGACGAAAAATAAAAAAAGAGAGAAAAAAGAGGCCAAAAAAAGAGAAGGCCCAAAAAAGAAAAAAGAAAAAAAAATGAGAGAAAAAGAGAGAAGGGGCAATGCTACTATCCTTTGACCACACTTGTGCTTCAAAGTAGCACCATGATCTTCATGATAGAGAGTCTCCTATGTTGTCACTTTCATATACTAGTGGGAATTTTACATTATAGAACTTGTCTTGTATATTCCAATGATGGGCTTCCTCAAAATTGCCCTAGGTCTTCATGAGCAAGCAAGTTGGATGCACACCCACTTAGTTCTTTTGTTGAGATTTCATACACTTATAGCTCTAGTGCATCTGTTGCATGGCAATCCCTACTCACTCACATTGATATCTATTGATGGGCATCGCCATAGCCCGTTGATATGCCTAGTTGATGTGAGACTATCTTCTCCTTTTTTGTCTTCTCCACAACCACCCTTCTATTCCACATATAGTGATATATCCATGGCTCATGCTCATATATTGTGTGAAGATTGAAAAAGTATGAGAACATAAAAAGTATGAAGCAATTGATTGTCTTGTCATCGGGGTTGTGCATGATTTAAATATTTTGTGTGGTGAAGATAGAGCATAGCCAGACTATATGATTTTTTAGGGATAGCTTTCTTTGGCCATGTTATTTTGAGAAGACATGATTGCTTTGTTAGTATGCTTGAAGTATTATTGTTTTCATGTAAATATTAAACTTTTTTCTTGAATCTTATGGATCTGAATATTCTTGCCAAAATAAAGAGAACTACATGGACAAATATGTTAGGTAGCATTCCACATCAAAAATTCTATTTTTATCATTTACCTACTCGAGGATGAGCAGGAATTAAGCTTGGGGATGCTTGATACGTCTCCAACATATCTATAATTTTTGATTATTCCATGCTATTATATTATCAACCTTGGATGTTCTATATGCATTTATATGCTATTTTATATGATTTTTGGGACTAACCTATTAACCTAGAGCCTAGTGCCAGTTTCTGTTTTTTCCATGTTTTAGAGTATCGCAGAAAAGGAAAATCAAACGGAGTCCAATTGACCTGAAACTTCACGGAACTTATTTTTGGAACGAAAGCAATCCAGGAGACTTGGAGTAGACGTTAGGGAAGCTTTGAGGGAGGCACGAGGCAGGGAGGCGCGCCCTACCCCTGGGAACGCCCCCACCCTCGTGGGCCCCTCGTGGCTCCCCTGACCGACTTCTTTCGCCTATATATGTCAATATACCCTAAAAACTTCGAGGAGCAGAATAGATCGGGAGTTCCGCCACCAGAAGCTTCCGTAGCCACCGAAAACCAATCTAGACCCATTCCGGCACCCTGCCGGAGGGGGGAATCCCTCTCCGGTGGCCATCTTCATCATCCCGGTGCTCTCCATGACTAGGAGGGAGTAGTCCACCCTCGGGGCTGAGGGTATGTACCATTAGCTATGTGTTTGATCTCTCTCTCTCATGTTCTTGAGGTGGCACGATCTTGATGTATTGCGAGCTTTGCTATTATATTTGGATCTTATGATGTTTATCCCCCTCTACTCTCTTGTAATGGATTGAGTTTTCCCTTTGAAGGTATCTTATCGGATTGAGTCTTTAAGGATTTGAGAACACTTGATGTATGTCTTGCACGTGCTTATCTGTGGTGACAATGGGATATCAAGTGATCCACTTGATGTATGTTTTGGTGATCAACTTGCGAGTTCCGTGACCTCGTGAACTTTGGGGCACTCTTTGAAGTTCTTTGTGTTGGCACACGTTTTTGTCTTGACTCTCCGTTAGAAACTTTGGGGCACTCTTTGAAGTTCTTTGTGTTGGCACACGTTTTTGTCTTGACTCTCCGTTAGAAACTTTGGGGCACTCTTTGAAGTTCTTTGTGTTGGTTGAATAGATGAATCTGAGATTGTGTGATGCATATCGTATAATCATACCCATGGATACTTGAGGTGACATTGGAGTATCTAGGTGACATTAGGGTTTTGGTTGATTTGTGTCTTAAGGTGTTATTCTAGTACGAACTCTATGATAGATTGAATGGAAAGAATAGCTTCGTGTTATTTTATTACGGACTCTTGAATAGATTGACCAGAAAGGATAACTTTGAGGTGGTTTCGTACCCTACAATAATCTCTTCGTTTGTTCCCCGCTATTAGAGACTTTGGAGTGACTCTTTGTTGCATGTTGAGGGATAGTTATATGATCCACTTATGTTATTATTGTTGAGAGAACTTGCACTAGTGAAAGTATGAACCCTAGGCCTTGTTTCAACGCATTGCAATACCGTTTGTGCTCACTTTTATCATTAGTTACCTTGCTGTTTTTATATTTTCACATTACAAAAACCTATATCTACTATCCATATTGCACTTGTATCACCATCTCCTCGCCGAACTAGTGCACCTATACAATTTACCATTGTATTGGGTGTGTTGGGGACACAAGAGACTCTTTGTTATTTGATTGCAGGGTTGTTTGAGAGAGACCATCTTCAGCTTATGCCTCCCACGGATTGATAAACCTTAGGTCATCCACTTGAGGGAAATTTGCTACTGTCCTACAAGCCTCTGCACTTGGAGGCCCAACAATGTCTACAATAAGAAGGTTGTGTAGTAGACATCACCAAACATTGAACATCCTAAAATATTTATCTTGAGTAGACATTAGTTCAATGAGACATATGTTGATATGAATTACTAAAACCACCCTTGGATTAGTTGCACTTTCAGTTGCTCCTGCCCCTCTTCAATTCTGTTACCCAAATGTTAGTAGCAGCAGTATTTCAATTGTTGGCTCCACTCGTCCACACCGACCTTATAGTAAAATTCCTGTAACTAAGGCATTTGAACCGTTGCCCTCCCTCACCCACCACCATCTCCACGCACCATTACTCAAATTTTCAGTAGCCGCGACGCATCCTCAACACCACCCTGCCCCCCATAGTCCATCCCACCCTTCCCCTGCTCAAACCCTAGCTCACCATCGCCGCCGCCAACCCCTGCTGGTCTGGCCGTGCCTCCTAGCTTAGATAATAAAGTTCAGGTTACCCTGCAATTCCCATATTGTCACCCCTTAGTTTTTAGATGAGGCATGAAGTGTCCCTCCCTGCCAGATCCACATCCCCTACTCTAGAGAGTCCCAGCCTAAGCCCGACCACGTATCCCAGTGAGCTCGACGAGCGTACAGCCAAATAAAGCTTTATCATGGCCTCTCCGGTGGACGATGGCAAGGTGGCCACCGTTCGTCTTGACCTCTTGATCCCGGAGCAACACCTTGCCACGAAAGCCGGTGAGAACATTGACTACTTTGCCATGCCAAAGGCTTCACGCCAGCGGGCTCGCGTATTACTATATCTCAGGAAAGTTGGCTACGACATCAAGCTCGTCGACGGCAACAGCTTCACGCAGGCCATGTCACAGGTTAAGTGGTCCATACCCAACCCCTCTGGTCAACCAATGTCGATCTCTTCGAAGGCCCTGCCGCTGATCTCCTCCACCACACGGTCAAGGATTTGGGATCCTTATACGCCATCGAGCCCATTTTGTCATTTTTGAAGGACACATTTTATGGCGGCGGCTTGGGATCCTCAATTGCCAAGTCAGATCTCATCGACCACGACCATGAGGAGGGCACCCACAAAGGGTCTTCGAAGGTGAAATAACCCATCTATGACATCAGGGAGCACACCATTGGTCCATGCTCTTCCAACTGGAAGGATCCCATCCATGACAAGTGAGGCAATATCCTATCAGCAAATCTTACTTTTTTAGTTAGACAACCCCTACCCTTTGTTATAGTAGCTTTTTCCATGCGGTGTTTTAATTGTGCATGTTTAATTATTTTAGCATGCAAAAAATGTAATGTTCAATAGGGCTATCTGACTTTTAAGTATGAATTGTCCACTTTAGTTTCACAAATGGTTATATTTGGTTGTTTATAGTGAGTAGATGCCTTGTTTATTTGTATTTGTTTGTTAGGTTGGTTGCAATGAGCATTTGTCCAGTTTTCAAGCATATGCTCTATATATCTGTATTTGCTTGTTAGGTTGGTTGAAGTGAGCCCCTGTCCAGTTTTCAATGGCTATATTTGGTTGTTATACTGATCATATATGCCTTGTTTATTTCAGTTATTCACAATGTGATGTTCATTATCTGCAAGTCAAAAATGCGCAGTTCGATTTCATCTATACATGTTTGAACGACTATATTTGGTTCCTGATATGCCTAGTGTAGTTAACAGATGCCCTTTATTTCAGTTTTACACATTTAGCCAGTGTGATGTTTAAGCATGAGCTATGTTTTATTCATTTTCAAGAATAGCAGTTTGAATTACAATATTATTGTTAAGCATGTTGTAGTTAAAATTCCCTTCCATTTTATATCCGATTTAACAGCATGCTGAAACCAACACATTCAAGATATCATTTGGAGATGATGTTGTTTACCTTGGCTATCTTTTTTTGATGTTAATGTTGCTCTACTTATCATGCCTTTTCCATGTACTAATGCAGGACAACAACGGGAGTGGCCAGCATTTTCCGCTGAGGTTAGTTTCATCCTCGGCTTGTACTCCCCCATCGTTCCATAATGTACTGCATACAGATCCAGGTCTGCACACTTTTTAGCTTCAAATATTGACTTGTTGCTTGTAGGTACATATGTCCTTGGCAAAGATCCACGCATCGGCCCTTTTTTCTTATGGGGCAACGAGATATTCATGAACCACCATCAAGTGAGGAAACTAATAATAATTATTAGCAAAAAGATATGAAAGGTGGCGACCAAATTATTTGTTTACGCTCTATCCAACACAATAGTGAGCTGTAGGATGGTAAGTACAAACTCTATAGCCTTCTCTTTCTACTGCCCATAATGACTTGTTAGACAACAGTGTCTAAATCTTTTTCGTTTGCAGTGGTTCCCAAAGCAGTTTACTCAAGATTACCTCACAAAGTACATGATTGGTGGACATGCAATGAATGTTAAAGTATTTCACCGAGACTACAATGAGCATCAAGAAGTCCTAATGAAGACAGTGAAGGATGGGCGGGCATACATCACAAAGGGTTGGCCTAGAGTCGTGCGCGCATTACACATGGAGGAGGGCACAATATGGGAATTCCCCTTCACCTTCTCCAGCAACCACAATGTATTTCGCCTCTCTCTTTACAATCTTTAGTACAACTGTGGTTTATCATTCTTTACTTGGTGCTTCTGTAGTTCTTCAGTATATGTACATGTGCATCGAATTATGCATTCGTGCTTGAGCCTATATTTGTAATAAACATGGTTGGATATGAAATAAGTGATTGCCTACTTTCAAATTCAAAATCTGTGATTTTTTAATGCAAGGATTAAATTTGGGATAAATTATGTTCTGCAGGCCAGTACACTGCACACGGTTTCCGAAATCTAAATGTGTGTTATAAACGTCAAGATCAAACACGTTTCTCAGATCCCCTACGTGTGCGATGAATCTCCATTGCGCACACGATCAGCCAAGAAAAAACGAGTGAGATTAACAACAACATCGCACATAGTTCCTTCTTATTAATTGTTTGCAAAGTCACCTTATCACACACTCTTGGCAATTATGGACTATTTACGATATCATGTGCATCGTAAACGTTTGCTCATAGAAGAATGCGTGTGATAGGCCTTCATCCGATGCGGGTACGACGGATGACTCGTGTGGGATATATTCAAGCTTCGCATACAGTTTTATTATGGTCAAGTTCCAAGATGGAGATGGTCGGCCACCTCCGGCTCAGCCTCATCATCCGGTTCAACAGTGCCAGCTCGAGCCAGCTCAACACTGATACATCTCCAACATATCTACTTTTCCTAATGCTTTTCCTATTCTTTTGGACTCTAATTTGCATGATTTTAATGAAACTAACCCCGGACTGACGTTGTTTTCAGCAGAACTACCATGGTGTTGTTTTTGTGCAGAAATAAAAGTTCTCAGGATAGAACGAAACTTTGTGAGGATTTTTTATACAATAAAAGAGAATTTCTGGAGCCAAGAGTCACCTGAGGGGGGCACCTGGGTGGACACAACCCACCAAGGTGCACCTGCACCCCCCCAAGGCGCGCCCAGGTGGTTTGTCCCCACCTGGTGGCCTGGCAGACCTTGAAACCTACGCTAAAAAAATCTAATTTTCTAGAAAAAATCAGGGAGAAAGAATTATCTTGATCCATGATACGGAGCCGCCGTCACCTCCTGTTCTTCATCTGGAGGCCAGATTAGGAGTCCGTTTGGGGCTCCGGAGAGGGGGATCTTCGTTCTTCGTCATTACCAACCCTTCTCCATCGCCAATTCCATGATGCTCCCCACTGGGAGTGAGTAATTCCTTCGTAGGCTCGCTGGTCGGTGAGGATTTGGATGAGATTCATCATGTAATCTAGTTAGTTTTGTTAGGGCTTGATCCCTAGTATCCACTATGTTCTGAGATTGATGTTGCTATGACTTTGCCATGCTTAATGCTTGTCACTTTGGCCCCGGGTGCCATGATTTCAGATATGAACCGTTTATGTTATTACCATTATATCCATGTTCTGGATTCGATCTTGCAAGTTATAGTCACCTACTATGTGTTATGGTCCAGCAACCCCGGAGTGACAATAGTCGGGACCACTCCCGGTGATGCCGTAGTTTGAGGAGTTCATGTATTCATCGTGTGTTAATTCTTTGTTTCGGTTCTCTATTAAAAGGAGGCCTTAATATCCCTTAGTTTCCAATTGGACCCCGCTGCCACGGGAGGGTAGGACAAAAGATGTCATGCAAGTTCTTTCCATAAGCACGTATGACTATTTACGGAATACATGCCTACATTATATTTATGAACTGGAGCTAGTGTTGTATAGCCCTAGGTTATAACTATCACATGATGAATATCATCCAACAAATCATCGATCTAATGCCTACGAATTTCTCTTATATTGTTGTCTTTCTAAGTTACTACTGCTATGGTTACCATTGCACTTGCTACAAAGTTGCAGCTATCATTGTTACAGATACTATTGCTACTGTCACTACTATAAAAACTATCAGATTACTGTGCTACTGATCACTTTGCTGTAGATAACTAATCTCCAGGTGTGACTGAATTGACAACTCAATTGCTAATACATACAAATATTCTTTGGCTCCCCTTGTGTCGAATCTATTAATTTGGGTTGAATACTCTACCCTCAAAAATGGTTGTGATCCCCTATACTTGTGGGTTATCAAGACCTTTTTCTAGCGCCATTGCCGGGGGCATAGCTATATTTGTTGACTCACTTGGGATTATTATCAATTTATCAGTATGAAGAATCTGAAGGATGCTAAGACTAAGATTTTTCCCTCTAGGACGAGGGAGGTAAGGAACTGTCATCGAGTTCTGCTTTAGATTCACCTTCTATTATAAGTAAACTTGCATAACCACCACATGCTATTAATCCTGATATGTTGCAAGTTGTTGATGATGCTACTTGTGTTATGAATGATACTTATGATGATGCTAGTACCTTGCTTGATGATGATGTGCCATTAGGTGATTTTCTTGATGAACAAATTGCTAGAGTAAGACAACATGATGTTGTTGAAACTGATGATGAGCTTGAAACTGAAAATCTTGAAACACCTACTAGAAGTAGCCCTCCTAGATATGAATTGCCTAAGGTACCAGAAGGCTATGTTATGAATGAATAGACAACTAGAGACATTCTTGCTTGTAAGAATAGAGATGATCTAGATAAATTAGTATGCAAGTATAAAGAAAATTCTCTGAATGCTAAAATGCAATATGACCCTAAGTTTGCGACTTCACCTATCTTAATTGATGATAAGGATTATGAATTCTCTATCGACCCAGAGTTAATTACTTTGGTTGAATCTAATCCTTTCCATGGTTATGAAACTGAAACTGTTGTGGCACATCTTACTAAGTTGAATGACATAGCCACCCTTTTTACTCATGATGAGAAAACTCGATATTACTATATTCTCAAATTATTTCCATTCTCATTAAAGGTGATGCTAAAGCTTGATACAATGCTCTTGCTCCTGGTTGTTTGCGTAGTCCCTAGGATATGATTTATTACTTCTCTGAAAAATATTTTCATGCTCATAAGAAACAAACTGCCTTGCAGGAAATATTTAACTTTGTGCAAATTAAAGAAGAGAGTCTCCCACAAGCTTGGGGGAGGGTTTTCCAATTGCTTAATGCTTTGCCTGATCATCCTCTTAAGAAAAATGAAATACTTGATATCTTCTATAATGGACTAACCAATGCTTCTAGGGATTTCCTAGATAGTTGTGCTGGTTGTGTTTTCAGGGAACGAACTATTGGGCAAGCTGAAGAATTATTGAACAACATATTGAAAAATTATGATGATTGGACTCTTCCTGAACCACTGCCTAATCCTTCTTTGAATAAGAGGGGTATATTCTATCTCAGTCCTGAAGATATGCAAGAGGCAAATAAATCTATGAAGGAAAACGATATTAAAGCTGAGGATGTCAAAAATTTAGCTCCTGTTGAAGAAATACATGGGCTTGATACACCACCACCTCCTAAGGTGGTAGAGGTAAATTCTCTAATGAAATTTAATGATAATGATAATCCTCACAATATGCATGCTAGCCAATGCCTTTATGAGTTTGAAAACTACATTAGAAAGCAAGATCACTTCAATGCAAATGTTATGAACAATTAAAATACAATTATGATATGATTGCTTGCTTAAGTGACTTGTTATTTAGAATCTCAAATGATGTTAGAGATGTGTGGAAGCATGCTTCTATGGTTCAAACCCAGTTAGAACAAGTTGCTAAATCTCAAAAAGAGTTGTTAGATGAAATGAACAATAATATACATGACTTTGCTGTTAGAGTAGCAATTAGAGGAGGTAAATGATTCAGGAACCACTTTATCCTGAAGGACACCCAAAAAGAATTGAATAAGACTCTCAAAGAGCTAACACTAATGCACCTAGTCCTTCTAAAAAGAAAAAGAAGAAGAAAAATGATAATACTTTGCATGCTTCTAGTGAACCTGGAGCAGAAAAACCTCCTGATAATGAAGTCTCTATCTCTGATACTAAAACTAACCTGGTAGTGAACACTCACCTTCTGATAATGAAAAAGTTAATGATGAGGTTCATGAAGATAGTCAACCAAATAATGAAGAACCAGACAATGATCTTGAGATAGAACCTGTAGTTGATCTTGATAACCCACAACCTAAAATAAAAGATATGATAAAAGATACTTTGTTGCTAGAAAACACGATAAGGAAAGAGAACCATGGGTTAAAAAACCTATGCCCTTTCCACCTAAGTCAACTAACAAGAGGGATGATGAAGAATTTGAACGCTTTACTGAGATGCTGAGGCCAGTCTTTTTGCGTACTCGCTTGACTGATATACTGAAAATGCCTCCTTATGCAAAGTATATGAAAGACATCATCACCAATAAGAGAAAAATACCGAAAGCTGAAATCTCCACTATGCTTGCTAATTATACTTTTAAGGATGGAGTACCTAAAAAATGTGGAGATCCGGGAATACCAACTATACCTTGCTCCATCAAAAGTAATTATGTGAAAACTGCTTTATGTGATTTGGGAGCTGGTGTTAGTGTTATGCCTTTCTCTTTATATAAAAGATTTGATTTGAATAAACGCACACCTACTGAAATATCTTTGCAAATGGCAGACAAATCTACTGCCATACCCATCGGTATTTGTGAGGATGTGCCCGTTGTTGTTGCTAATGTTACTATTTTAACTGATTTTGTTATACTTGAGATGCCCAAGGGCGACAACATGTCAATTATCCTTGGTAGACCCTTCTTGAATACTGCAGGGGCTGTTTTCGATTGCAATAAAAGCAAGGGCACCTTTCATATCAATGGTAATGAGCATACGGTGCACTTTTCAAAGAAACAATTCCAAGTGAATGGTATTAATGTTATTGAAAAATCTCCGACAATCCCTATTGGGAGTTTTCAACTACCTTTACCTACTGCCAAAAAGAAATATGAAATGCTTATTGTTGGGGACATTCATATCACTGTTGAGGTAACCTCGTGTTTTATGAAAGTTCTTCAGTTTCATGCTAATCAAAAGTGGTTGTCAATAAGACTTGATCAACCTTATTAATGGAACATTTTTGAAACATATGAAGTTGATGAATTTAGTAAGCACTACTTCCTGTCCCTATCTTTTGTTTTATGTTTTTATCAGCTAAGTAAAATAAAATGCCATGTTTTTTCTGTTTTCTGAATTTTCCATGCAATAAAAACATGACCCAAAAATAAAAGTTCTCAGAATGCCCTGAAAATTTAATACGATTTTTTTCTGAATATTTAAGAATTTTTGGTGCAAATAACATCAGAGGGAGGTGCACCAGGTGGGCACAACCCACCTGGGCACGCCAGGACCCCCAGGCGTGGCCTGGTGAGTTGTGGTCCCCACGTGGGCCCCCTCACTTGACCCTTCATACCACATCATGACCTACCTCCAGAAAAAATTCTCCATTGCTCTCTCTCCCGTGTTCTAGCTCCCAAACCCGTGGATTTCGATCTCTTTGCTCGAAGCTCCATTTCCAAAACTATTTCGTGGGATTGATGCCTGGTATGTGACTCCTCCGTTTGTCCAATTAGTTTCTATTTTAGTGGTTTATATTTTGAATAATTAGCTACTCTTGGTGTTGCGGTAGATGAGGTTGCATGTTGAATTCTTTGATTTCTAAGTAGTTTGAATGCTTTCTATGGCCTCTATGTATCCCTATGAGTAGTTGCTATCAATCTTGTAAAGTTTTGTTGACAAATTTTCGTCACCCAGAAATTTTCAGAAAATTGTACACGAACATGATGAACCTCTTTGGAAGGAGTTCTTCGAGGAGGAGGTCCTCGGGGGCATCTTCTAGTGACACCTCCGCTCGTCGGTCTTATGTTGAACCAAGTGAAAGCTCCGTACGAGATGCCGCCACCAAAACATGCTTATGGCCTTGTGATGATTATATGGTGCATGTGGGCATCAAGGAAGAATTTGAGCAATATGTTCACAATGCCGACCTCAGTCCCTACATTTCAGATAAGTGCAATCAACACCACACTCTCACTGAATCATTTGTCAAAGGGTTTAAATTCCATCCAGGTGAGTCTAGGGTGTCATTTAAACTGTATGAAAATTCATTTACCATATCACTAGAGAGATTTGCTCACCACTGTAAAATCCCATTCTGGGGTTCGCTTGACGAACCACCAAGAGCTGAGTACCAATCATTTTTGACTAGCCTTTCCTATGGTGAGACGAGGAGAGTGGCACAAGGTAGAATAAAGAGCATTCATTTTCCGCAATTCAGTACTTTGCTTTATTTAATGGGAAATGTATTGTAGGCAAAAAAGATTGTAGTACACTTTGTGCTCCAGATTTGAGCCTCATACGCACCACCCTCACTAGTGATAGGAGTTATAATCTTGGAGCCATTTTTGCGCGCAGGTTGCAACACAATGCTAATAGTGGCTATTTCTATGTTGGACTTTATACCACGCGTTTAGCAAGAGTGGTGGGTGTTTCACCTTTCCCCTATGACCCTATTCTACCTGCGCAGTATTTAGACTTTGATGCTATCAAACATCATAAATCCTTAAAGGAAATATTCATAATTTCACCTATAAATTGTTGTTTAACCAAGAATCCATTGTGCACACATATTTTCTTGCGCCTGCTCTTTTTGATTATCACAGCAAGGGAAGATAGTTTGTTCTTGAGAGCAAGGCTCGATCCCAAAACGCTGTAATTGAGGCGGCACGGTAGGCCGAGGCATCCGCACCGAGAGCCTCCGTGAGCTACCACTCCGACTACCATCCAGGCTTCTGATCGAGTACCAAGTTAGGACGAAAGCCTGAGCTTGGGGGAGTACGTGTTTCCACTGACTTTATATTCATGTTCACATATTCCAGTTGTCGGTGTCCACACTTTTTCCTTGTATCATCCATGTTAAATTTATTTTCTCGCTTTCTTGTTGTGTGTTTGAAAAACTTTGAGAAAATCCAAAATATTTCATGCTTCTTTTTTATTTTTCTTTCTAGAGTAGTTAGCTGTAGCACTAAAAAGAAAACCCAAAAAGATTGCCTTGTTCTTCTTTTGTTTGTTGGGAGCTTTCCCGTGTAAATAGTTTTTTTTCTCGTTTTTGTTTTTCCCTTTTATTTACTTGTTCAAGAAAACCAAAAACTCCAAAAAATATTTCAGTGAGTTCCTTTGTGTTTCTTTTTATTGTTCTTTGAGTTGTAACGAGGAGAAGACCACGATGAAAATGTTGAGTGGCTCTCATATGCATTATTGTTGATCTAACAAAGAGCCCATTTTACCTTGTCTTCTCATGTTGAATAAAATGTTTGCAGATTCCAGCTTAGTCCATGACACTCTTGCACTATTATTATTTTCATATTGTTTGGTCGTGCAAGCGAAATGCAATAATGATGATATTCGATGAACTGGCCGTGGCAGGGAGAAATGGGTATGAACTTGATTTGTTCTATTTTTGTAAATATGTTTAACCTAGTATCCATGCTTCAACCCATTATGATCAAACATGTCGGCAATGACAATTAGAGATTATAGTTTCTCATGCCATGCATAAGTAGCTAGGAGTGGATAATGATTTATCTTGGATATCAACATTGCGTTAAAATGATTGTGATGTAGTATGATGATATGGTATCCTCCTCTGAATGTTCGAATGGCTTGACTTGGCACATGTTCATGCACGTAGTTGAATCAAAACCAACATAGCCTCTATGATATTTATGTTCATGGTGTTCATATCCTACTCATGCTAGTGTCCAATGTTACTTATGCATAATGCATGTTCATGACCATTGTTGCTCTCTAGCTGGTCGCTTCTCAATCTAATTGCTAGCCTTCGCTTGTACTACGTGGGAATTCTGCTTGTACATCAAAAACCTGAAACCCAAGTTATTCCAACTGAGTCCACCATACCTACCTATATGTGGTATTACCCTACCGTCCTAAGTAAATTTGCATGTGACACCTCTAAAAACATAAAATAAATATCCTTTTTGTGTGCTTGGATCGTTCATGGAACGACAGGAGGTGGTCGATATCTTCCATGCTAAGCGGGTTATTCTCAGGTTAAGTGTTTATTCACTAGCCATTGCATGAGAAAAGGGCGATAATAGGGATTCCCAGTCCCAAACTAAAAATGCAAATAAAACAAAACTCCCCCACGACTGTTGTTGGTATAGACGGCACCCGTTGTTTCGGACAAGCCGTGGAGTGTGATTGTTGGTGAAGGGGGAGTAAACCTTACTTTTATCGCTTGGGAACCACCACTAGCGTGCTTAGCATGGAAGACATTGATAACTGATGGTCGTGAAGTAAACAAGAAGGATGCATCTCTCAAAATAGCATTTACCTCTGTTTAAAAAAATTGAGCTCTGGCACCTCTGCAAATCGCTGCTTCCCTCTACGAAGGGACTATCTATTTACTTTTATGTTGTGTCATCACCTTCTAAAATAAGTGCCGGAACCTGAGAGCACTGTTGTCATGCTGATGCATTGTGTGTAGCTAATGTTGGGTGCATCATGACTGGATCTTTTCTACCATGAATTATAATGTTTAGTCGCTGCTTGAACTTTGGAGGTGCTCTGCATTTATGTTTTGCGTTCTTAGAAAGGGATAGCGAGATACCACTATTGTCATATTATATCATGGTTGTTTTGACAACGTGTTGTTGTTTGAGATATCTTACTATTGCTTGCTAGATGATTATGTCATTGATATGAGTTAATATAATTTTTAAGAGTTATTGTCGGCGTGGCTAGTTATAATGTTGCCTGAAAACCTGGGTGCTATTTAAGCTTATTTATGCAAACAAGAGCAAAAGAGTTCGTAAAAGTTTTTCATTTTCACTTTCAGTTTATCAACTGAATTGCTTGAGGACAAGCAAAGGTTTAATCTTGGGGGAGTTGATACGTCTCCAACGTATCTACTTTTCCTAATGCTTTTCCTCTTGTTCTCTACTCTAATTTGCATGATTTGAATGAAACTAACCCCGGACTGACGTTGTTTTCAGCAGAACTACCATGGTGTTGTTTTTGTGCAGAAATAAAAGTTGTCGGAATGGAACGAAACTTAGTGAGGATTTTTTATACAATAAAAGAGAATTTTTGGAGCCAAGAGTCACCTGAGGGGGGCACCTGGGTGGGCACAACCCACCAGGGCGCGCCTGCCCCCCCAGGCGCGCCAAGGTGGGTTGTCCCCACCTGGTGACCCCGCAGACCCTGAAACCTATGCTATAAAATCCTATTTTTCCAGAAAAAATCAAGGAGAAAGAATTATCACAATCCAGGAGATGGAGCCGCCGTCACCTCCTGTTCTTCATCGGGAGGCCAGATCTGGAGTCCGTTTGGGGCTTCAGAGAGGGCTATCTTCGTTCTTCGTCATCACCAACCCTTCTTCATTGCCAATTCCATGATGATCCCCATCGGGAGTGAGTAATTCATTCGTAGCCTTGCTAGTCAATGAGGAGTTAGATGATATTCATTATGTAATCTAGTTAGTTTTGTTAGGGCTTGATCCCTAGTATCCACTATGTTTTAAGATTGATGTTGCTATGACTTTGCCATGCGTAATGCTTGTCACTTTGGGCCCGGGTGCCATGATTTCAGATCTGAACCGTTTATGTTATCACCATTATATCCATGTTCTAGATCCAATCTTGCAAGTTATAGTCACCTACTACGTGTTATGATCCAGCAACCCTGGAGTGACAATAGTCGGGACCAATCCCGGTGATGACCGTAGTTTGAGGAGTTCATGTATTCACCATGTGTTGATGCTTTGTTCCGGTTCTCTATTAAAAGGAGGCCTTAATATCCCTTAGTTTCTAATTGGACTCCGCTACCACGGGAGGGTAGGACAAAAGATGTCATGCAAGTTCTTTCCGTAAGCATGTATGTCTATTTACGGAATACATGCCTACATTATATTTATGAACTGGAGCTAGTGCCGTATCGCTTTAGGTTATAACTGTCACATGATGAATATCATCCAACAAATCATCGATCCAATGCCTACGAATTTCTCTTATATTGTTGTCTTGCTAAGTTACTACTGCTATCGTTACTGTTGCACTTGCTACAAAATTACTTCTATCACTGTTACCATTACTATTGTTGCTGTCACTACTATCAAAACTATCATATTACTGTGCTACTGATCACTTTGCTGCAGATAATTAATCTCGAGGTGTGACTGAATTGACAACTAAGTTGATAATACTTACAAATATTCTTTGGCTCCCCTTGTGTCAAATCTATAAATTTGGATTGAATACTCTACCCTCGAAAACTGATGCGACCTCCTATACTTGTGGGTTATCAAACACCCGCCGCCAGTCCTAACAACTACAGACCATTTCGTAACACCGGCAAGTCACTTCTCCAATCCTGTTGATAACCTACTGGCAGCGACTACTAACCTTGCTGCACTCCCGATTATGGGAAATACCCCAGCTGAGAGGGAAACTTTGCACGCCATCAAGATGTTGAAAGCAGCAGCCACTCAGCAAGCGAACTACTCTTACAGTCAGCAACGTGTCCACTCTACCCCGCACCCAAGTCACATGGGAGTCGCCATGCTGACTCGCCAGCTTTCTCCACGAGTGCTCATCGGAGATGTGAATAGCAGCGTGACCCGCCTCTACGCAGAGCTTTATACACCCAAGAGATCGTCGACACAGCCTGGGCACGAGGGGAGGCTGAAGCATCCAACACAGCGGCTCATCAGTCACCTCCTATGACCCCCTTGGATTTGCAAGGTGTCGGTTCGAGCGCCAGAACTATAGGGATTCCATGCCTAGTACTGTCTGTGTGCAATGAGCGCATGCCTAAGGATTTCGAAGGCCCTCGGAAGGTTCCCAGTTACATGGCTAATCTTGAGCCAGTAGCTTGGATTGAGAGTTATGAAATTGCTATGGACATGTTGGACATTAGCGACGCGGTCTGCACCAAGTATTTGACTATGATGCTGGAGGGGCGGCTTGTACTTGGCTAACCCCTAATTCCACCAGCACTTGGGCAGAGTTAAAGATATGTTTCATCAAACACTTCCAAGGAACCTACAAGCGCCCGATGACAATCATAGATCTGTAGCACTGTGTCCAGCACGAGGGCAAGTCGGCTCATCATTGGTCTCGCCAGGTCGGGATATCATCTACTCCTCAGATGGCATATTAGCTGCTCAAGTCATCTTGATCCTGGAGAAAACTATCATTTTGACCCCCTCGCTCAGAAGCTCGGGCGACTCAAGAGAAAGGTTCAAGACATGGGTGAGCAGATGGACGTCCTGACTACATATGTAGAGTTGGACACCACAGAAGATCCTAGCCCAAATGACAATCAAACTGGCAAGGGAAAGAAGAATGGTGTCGGCAAGGGTCAACAATAGAACAACTCCGGGTTCAATGGTAACCATGGCAATTAGGGAAATGGCGGAAAGCGTAAACACCCGGAGGGCGGCTAAGACTTTGTAGCCAACACCAATACTAGTTTCAAGGGCCAGAGACAGAATAATCCTGGGAGGCCATTCAATGCAAATAAAGCCCGCAAATTTTAGGAGGCCCTCAAAGGTCCGTGTCTCAAGCATAGTACTCAAGATAAGCAGGAAAATCACTCCTGGGAGAACTGCTATATTATGCAGCAATTTCACAATCAAGCTTACCAGAATCACCAAGGTGGTAGTGGTGGAAACCTAGGACAACCTAGGTTGGAGGCTCAGGATCCGGTTTTCCTGGTGCCGGCTCATCTGGCGGGTTTCATGGTGCTGGCGGATCTGGATTATAGGGGTCTGCAATCACGAAGGTAGCAATCAGCATTCTAGCCAAGGTACTCAACATCAGGGCAACCAGATAGGTTTTCAGAGCAATCCTAAGCAGTTAAATAGTGGGAAGTATCATGTCTTTACAACTAGCACCTGCAAGTAGGATAGCAGTTTGTAGAAACATGTTGTTAACATGGTTGAACCGGCTATTCCTGCATATTTGAATAGGTCAGAGCAACCAGTAACTTGGAGTAGGGTTGATCATCCTCCCCGGGTTGAGAATCCTGGTTGTCTAGCTTTGGTGGTGGTGCCTCAAGTCGATGGGTATAATCTCACTAAGGTACTGATGGACGGAGGAAGCAACATCAACATCTTGTATTATGATACTTTTAGGCATATGAACTTGTCACAGAAACAACTCCTCCGTCCTCGGCTGTTTTTCATGGTATCGTTCCCGGAAATTCTGCCTACCCCATGGGCGGATTAAGTTGGAAGTTGTGTTTGGCGATGAGTATAATTACAGAATAGATTTTTTGACGTTTGAGGTGGTCAAGATCAGAAGCCCA
This sequence comes from Triticum urartu, assembly GCF_003073215.2. Classification (NCBI taxonomy): domain Eukaryota; kingdom Viridiplantae; phylum Streptophyta; class Magnoliopsida; order Poales; family Poaceae; genus Triticum; species Triticum urartu. Next base: position 199,208,425 of record NC_053027.1, on the reverse strand, counting down.
TACCACGCCATGTTTGGACGGCCGGCTTATGCTCATTGTATGGCTCGACCTTGCTATGTGTATCTCAAGCCCAAGATGCCTAGGTCGAAGGGAACTATCATAGTTGATGGTGACAGGAAAATTGCTCGTGAATGTGAAGAAGGGGACGCAACTTATGCTGACTCAGCCTGTGCAGCAGAGGAGTAGAAGTTTTACACATCTAATGTTGACCCGGCTGACATGACCCCCCTGAAGAAACCCACCACGAGTCTGACCCCCACTCAAGTTTAAGTCGGCTGAAGACACGAAACAGGTTGACTTCACCCCTGGCGACTCATCCCAACAGTTCACTATTGGGAGTAGCATGGATCCCAAATAGGAAAGCGCGCTCATCAAGTTCATCCATGAGAATCGGGATATCTTTGCATGGAAACCTTCTGACATGCCTGGTGTGCCGAGAGATTTCATTGAGAACCACCTTAATATTGATCCTAAGATGAAACCAGTCCAACAATACCTCCATCTTTTTAACGAGGAGAGACGCAAGCCTATCAGGGAATAAGTAGCCCGGCTCCTAGTTGCCGGGTTCATCGTGGAAGTATTCCATCCTGAGTAGCTGACTAATCCAGTGCTTGTTCTGAAGAAAAATGACACTTGGCGTATGTGTGTTGATTACATAGATCTTAACAAGCTTGTCCCGAAGACCCGTTTGCCCTCCCCCACATTGATCAGATCATCGATTGCACAGTTGGGTGTGAGAGTTTATGTTTCCTGGATGTTTACTCCAGCTATCATCAGATCAAGATGGTTGCTGAGGACCAGGGGAAGACGGACTTTATCACACCTTTTGGGGCTTTTTGCCATGTCTCCATGCCGTTTGGACGTAAAAGCGCGGGAGCTAACATTACAAAAAAAGAAACTTCTGTGATGATACATGTTTGTCACAGTAGGTCACGTTTTCTGCCATGCATGCACATCCATGACAATTTTATGATAGAATCAAGATGGTCATACTTGTGCTGTCGTAGAAGTGTTCCATGACATTACCAAAATTATCATCACGGAAGTGTCAACATCCATGACGATAAATCGCGCGTAATAGAAGCGCTTTCATCAAGGGTGATCGACACGTGGCATCCACTGTAACGGGTCGCCATTACGCTATCTGGTCCGGTTTTGGATTCGATAACCTATTAACAGCCTGGACCAATGCAGATTTTCCATGTGTAAAATTGTCATTGACCGGAGGAAACACGTGTTGGCTCACCGTTGGGGCAGATGTCATCCATTCATTGGACAGGAGGCGCCTATGATACGTCGACACGTGGCACGGCCCAACAAGGCCCATATAGGTTAAAAAGGCTGGCCCAGTCAAAGGTCTATAGTACTTACTCAGGTACTAGTGGGCCAGCCCAATAACGGCCTATTAAATAAGGCCCATTTACGGCCCGAAGCCAGATCTAGCCGATTAATTGTTCTCCCAATATTTGGTCCCAATTACGGCCCAGTGACTTTCGGCCTGTTAGAGGCCCGATGTAGACATGGGCCCATTTCAACCCGATGTGTCTTTTGGCCTGGGAATGGCCCGTGCTGCCCATGGGCCATATATGGTCCGATGCTACATCCGGTCCACTAATGGCTTGTGATAAAGGTGGCAACAGTTCAGCCCAATGTGACATTGGGTCTATTAAAGGCCTGTTGTATAATTTGGCCCGTTGATGCATGTACTAAGCTTTCGGCCTCTTAAAGGCCCATGATATCAGTGGGCCAACTCAGGCCCGAAATATGTTTCAGCCTGGTAACGGCCAGTCATATAACTGGGCCTAAAAAGGCTCGGTCTACCTTTCAGCCTGCTGAAGCCCGCCGACGACTAGTGAAAATTGAGGCCCAACATGAATTTCAGCCTGCTAAAGGCCCATGGTTTCTTCTGGGCCTTACTGGCCACCAAAATATTCATCCTATTAATGGTCCAACACTACATGGGCCAAACTAAGCGTACGGTCCACAAAAGGCCCAACTAAATGTAGCGACCCGACCTCAAACGGTCAAGTCTCTGTGTTCAATGTCATCCCTAGATCGATAATGCCGACACACACAGTACTCGAAGGATTTATAACAGAGTAGCAATCACACACTTATTACAACGAATGACTCAAAAGAGAACTTATTACAATAAATATGGCTTAAGGCCATCTAAAAACGATAACAGCCGAAGGCTTGGAAGAAAAAGTGAGTCCATCAACTCCAACGGCATAGCTAAGTGCATGACAAACGACCTAACGCATCTTACTCCTCGTCTGAAGAGTCTGCAACATGATACGTTGCATCCCGAAAATGGGTCAGCACATGGAATATGCTGGCATAGTAACATAGTAGAGCATTGAACAGGTAAAGGCTATCACTACAGGCATATTTGGCTGGTGGAGGCTCTATGGTTATAATGTTTTGCAAAAAGCAATTTTTCCCTACAACAAAGGAATATATTTTATTTAACTATCATAGTAGTTGAAACATTGAGAATGGTACCCCATCTCAATCCCAGTTAAAAGTAATTATCATCCCAACAAATTAATTTAGAGTGATGAGATCCATATGATAATCCAAGAACCAGATACTCAAGTTGTCCATAACCGGGGACACGGCTAACCATGATTAGTTTGTACACTCTGCAGAGGTTTGCGCACTTTTCCCCACAAGACTCGATCTCCTCCGTTGGATTTCTCGCACTACATGGTGTATGAGAAATGGATGACCGAGACACAGTTTTTCAGAAGCATTAACTCTAACCCCGGGTAGACCGTACCAACCTACATCCCCTACATCTGCTAGCCTACCACTTGAAGAGGTCATGCAACTTACTCCACTATGCTAGAGCCCATAATAGCTTGTGGCTGCACACGGAAGTTTCTAGCATGAATAATCTTATGATCCCTTTGAGCCTGGGTGGTGGACCATAGGAGCATCACACGGTATAACCCCGGGATCTCCTAGGACAACACTGGTATAATCCCAAGTGCCTTAAACCAACAATCCACCCAGATGTGTATTAAAGTTGCCACCTTAAGTTGAACCATTGATTAACAAACTCACATCTGTCATGGATACTGTCAAACCCAAACCACGTCTACGAGCATAGCATAGTGATATAAGCACAACGTAGAAGTAACTCCCAAGGGCTTGATAAAGAAATAGGTAATAGGTTCTAACTCATCAACTACTTCCCAATACCCACATGTTAATCACATCCCAATCATGCAGTGTTTGAGGATTGTAACTAATGCGTAAAAACTGGGTATGAAAGAGTATGATCAATGTGTTACTTGCCTTGCTGACGATCCGAAAAACCTAGTGACTCGTAGTAGCACGCTTCGCACTCCGGGTGTTCTATCGCAAACAAACAATACCATACATAAGCAATCAAGCAAAAATGCATGGGTAAAACTCAAATAAGAAGGTCTAACTAGAAAGTTCAACTGAAGAACTCCGGTTTGCAAAAATAATCAAATCAAATGGAGCAACGAAACTCAAACTGCGAAAGAAACAAGATCCAATTACTAATCTATACTAAAGTCAAATTTTACAGTACCAAAATCTTGTTCAAGTTCGTTAAACAGGAAGAGGGCTTCGAGGCGAAGAACTAGGCGTTTGTTTCACCTGATTTGGATAAACGAGCCAAAAGATATACTAGATCGAAGATTGGGGTAGAAATCGCAATCGAAAATAATCGCGAAAACCCTAGAAAAAGAAAAACTAATGAACAGGCTAACGAACGAACATTCGCTGTCTGCGGCTAACGGATGAACGGTGTTCGTTAAAAAGAACGGACGGACGAACATCCGTTAAATAAATGAACCGACGGAAAACCGATCTAATAAATTAAACTGGAAACTAAAAAGAAACCGGATCTAGATCTAGGGTTTACCGAAATAAACCGACGAAAAAAACGGCGGCGGCGGCTAACTCCGGCAGCTTGCACGGCAGCGCGGCGAGGCGGCGGCCGCGCTCTAGGGCGGCGGCGACGCTAGGGTTCGGGAGGCGCGGGCGGGCTGGCGGCTCGGGGAGGGCTGCGGGGGCGGCTTAGGCGCCTTATAAAGGGGGCCGGCCTGGGGAGTCTCGGCCGGTTATGGCCCGTAGGTCGGTTTGACTTTTTTTAAATAAGTCCTGATGCATAAAACAAATGAAAGAAATACTAAATGGACTCCAAAAATCCTGAAACAAATTTTCACGCTCCTCTAATAATAATGCGGACAATGTGAACATTTACTTGGGACTCTAATGCAATTTTGAAAAACGCATATTTTTCCGAATTCAAATAAATCGCAATAAAATCCAAATAAAATCTATTATTTGATTTTAGTATTTTTCGTCCAATATTTCATTTATTTTTGAGAAGTCATATTATCTCCTCTCATATATTTTTAATATGAAATATTTTTGGAGAGAAAAAATATTAAAACCAAATGATCCTTGCCTCAATATTTGATAGAAATTCAAATATGAAAACGGTGAAATCCCAACTCTCTCCGTGGGTCCTTGAGTTGCTTAGAATCTCGAGGATCACAACACGAAAATGAAACAAAAATATGATATGCATGAATGACCTATGTATAACATTCCAAATTGAAAATTTGGGATGTCACAAACCTACCCCCCTTAAGATGAATCTCGTCCTCGAGATTCAGGTTGGCTAGGAAATAAGTGTGGGTGGTCCTTGCGTAGATCATCTTCTCTTTCCCAGGTGGCTTCCTCCTCGGTATGGTTGCCCCACTGAACTTTGCAAAACTTGATAACCTTGCTGCGAGTAACTCGGCTAGCAAACTCGAGAATCTTGACAGGTTTCTCCTCATATGTCAAATCACTATCCAACTGAATTGCTTCTAGGGGCACTGTATCTCTCAGAGGAATATCGGCCATCTCTGCATGGCACTTCTTCAACTGGGAAACGTGAAACACATCATGAAATCGTGAAAGTCCTTCGGTTAACTCCAACTTGTAAGCAACCTCTCCCATGCGTTCCAAAACACGGTACGGTCCTACAAATCTCAGGGCTAACTTTCCCTTGACTCCAAAACGTTTAACTCCTCACAGAGGTGACACTCGCAGATATGATCTATCTCCGATTTCATAGGCTACCTCCTTGCGTTTCGAGTCTGCGTAACTCTTTTGTCGGGACTGAGCTACCTTCAGTCTATCCCAAATCAGCTTAACCTTCTCTTCATACTCCTTAATCAAATCCAGTACAAACAACTGGCGGTCTCCAACTTCATCCCACATCAACGGTGTCCTGCACCTCCCTCCATACAGGGCTTCAAACGGTGCCATCTTCAAACTGGCCTGGTAGCTGCTGTTGTATGAGAACTCCATGTAGGGCAGGTTGTCATCCCAACTAGATCCATAATCTAGCGCACAAGCTCTCAACATGTCCTCCAGAATCTGATTGACTCTCTCAGTCTGTCCATCTGTCTACGGATGAAAAGTTGTACTGAACTCTAGCCTGGTACCCAAATTCTGGTGCAACTGGTGCCAAAACTTTGAGGTAAACTATGTTCCTCTATCTGATAGGATGGTCCTCGGAACTCCATGCAGACATATGATCCTGGTCATGTATATATTGGCCAATTTTTCACTGGTATAGGTGGTTTTCACTGGAATAAAGTGAGCCACTTTAGTCAGACGATCCACTACTACCCAGATAGAATCATATCCCGATCGGGACCTGGGTAATTTGGTGATAAAACCCATGCCAAGTTTGTCCCACTTCCATTCGGGTATCGGCATAGGCTGCAGTAGTCCTGCTGGCTTCTAATGTTCTGCATTCACTCTCTGACATACGTCACATACGGCTACATACTCGGCAATATCCTTCTTCATTCCGGTCCACCAGAAACGCTCCTTCAAATCCAAATACATCTTAGTGTTTCCAGGGTGTATCGAGTATGGCGAGTCATGGGCTTCCTGAAGTATCAACTTCCTGATATCTGCATTGTTGGGAACATAAACACGGTCGTCAAACCACAAGGTGTCGTGCTTGTCCTCACGAAAACCCTTGGCTTTTCCTTCACTCATATTCTCCTTTATTTCAGCAATTTCTTTGTCATCCTTCTGAGCTTCTCTAATCTTTTCCAACAATGTTGACTGAACTTCCACGGTTGTAACAAAACCTCTAGGAACAATCTTCTGCTAACTCCTTTGGCAAACCTCATGTTACTAGGGTATTGGCATAACTCTTCCGGCTCAAAGCGTCTGCTACGACATTGGCCTTTCCTGGATGATAGTGCAACTTCATATCATAATCCTATATAAGCTCCAACCATCTCCTTTGCCTGAGATTCAACTCCTTCTATGTGAAAATGTACTTCAAACTCTTGTGATCTATGTACACATCACAATGGTTCCCAATAAGAAAATGTCTCCAGGTTTTGAGTGCGTGCACTACGGCTGCTAACTCCAAATCATGCATAGCATAATTTAACTCATGTGGTCGAAGTTGTTGTGAAGCATATGAAACAACTCTCCCGTCTTGCATAAGTACTCCTCCAAGTCCTAAGCATGAGGCGTCGCAATACAGTTGGAAATCCTTGCGTATATCTGGCATAATCAGCACTGGGGTTGTAGTCAAACGTTTCTTCAACTCCTAGAAACTTGCTTCACATTCCTCTGTCCAATGGAACTTGGTGTCCTTCTTCAGCAATGCCATCATGGGCTTCGCAATCTTGGAGAAATTCTCAATAAATCTCCGGTAGTATCCCGCGAGTCCAAGAAAACTGTGGATCTCTCCAACTGAGGTGGGTGCCAACCACTCGGTGACTGACTGAACCTTGGTAGGGTCCATTGCTATACCTTCTCCTGATATAACATGTCTAAGGAATCTAACTTCCTTCAACCAAAACTCACATTTGCTGAACTTGGCATATAACTGATGTTCCCTGAGCTTCTCGAGAACTAAACGCAAATGTCCCTTGTGTTCCTCTTCATTTTTCGAGTATATCAAGATATCATCAATGAACACCACGACAAACTTATCCAAGAACTCCATGAACACCTTGTTCATCATACTCATGAAGTAGGCAGGGGTGTTAGTCAGTCCAGAATGACATAACCGTATACTCATATAACCCGTACCTTGTGGTGAATGTTGTTTTTGTTATATCCTTTTCTCGAATCTTCAGCTGGTGATATCCTGATCGCAAATCAATCTTCGAAAACACTTTAGCTCCTTGCAGCTGGTCAAACAAGTCATTGATCATCAGCAGTGGGTACTTGTTCTTGATCGTCACTTCATTCAATGCGCAATAATCAACAACCATTCTCAATGATCCATCCTTCTTCTCAACCAAGAGCACTGGTTCTCCCCATGGTGATGAACTTTGTCAGATGTAACCTTTCTCCAACAACTCCTTAATCTGCTTCTTGATCTCTTCCAGATCATTTGCGGGCATCTGGTATGGTCTCTTCGATATTGGTCCGGTGCCTGGCATTAGCTCTATCAAAAATTCAATATCTCGGTCTGGCGGCATGCCCGATAACTCCTCTGGAAATACATCGGGGTAATGCTTCACTATCGACACTTCCTCTTGAACAAATCTTGAGAGAGAATTTTCCTGAGTCCTCCTAGGCGCATGCCTAGATACATACTTGATCCTTTTACCCTCTGGGGTGGTGAGTAGAATTGATCTACTAGCACAGTCAATGTTTCCTCCATACTTCGATAACCAATCCATTCCTAGTATCACATCCAATCCTTGTGACTCCAAAATTATTAGGTGTGAGGGGAAAACATGGCTACCAATGGTTAAGGGTATCCGATCACACCATCGGCTGGCCCTAGACTCTACACCGGGTGAGCTCACTAGCAAGGGTGTCCTAAGGGCTAAGGTGGGTAACCTAAACTTGTCCACAAATCCCCTTGAAATGTATGAATGCGGTGCACCAGTATCAAAAAGAACGAGAGCGGTAAATGACTTAACCAAAAACTTACCGATAACCGCATCTGGCTACTCTTCAATCTCCTCCATGTTCACGTGGTTCACTTGTCCCCTGTTGAAAGGGTTGGGATTCTTCCCAGCGCTTCCATTGCCATTTCCATTCTTCAACTCTGGACAATCATTGGCGTAGTGCCCAGTCTTCCCTCACTTGAAACAGGTAACGTGACTTTGATCCTTCTTGGCGGGTGTGGTGGGTTAGAGCGGTTCTGGTTACTGCCTGCTCCATTCCCGTTTCCATTCTTGGGGCCGCTATGGTTATGCGAACTACCTCCATTGTGAGTGTGGCCTCCATGGTTATGGGCCAATCCTCCCGAGTTCGGGGTGAAACGAGGCTTCTGCTAAGCTCCAGAATTGTACTTTCCTTGTCCATACTTCCTCTTGCGGTTCTCAATCTGTTGCTGCTTCCCTTCAATCATAAGAGCCTTTTCTACCAGCTCCTGGTAGTTGTTAAATGTTGCCACCATCAACTGCATGCTCATCTCATCATTAAGCCCTTCCATAAACTTCTCTTGCTTCGCAGCATCTGTGGCCACATCATCAGGGGCATAAAGAGATAGCTTACTAAACTCATGTACGTACTGAGCCACAGTATGATTTCCCTGGCGCAAGTTGCGAAACTCACGCTTCTTCATGCTCATAGCTCCAGTTGAGACATGGGCGGTGCGGAAAGCTTGCTGAAACTGCTCCCAAATAACATTGGCTATGGGAAAAGTGACTATGTAATTCTACCACCATGCGGCTGCTGGTGCATCCAATTGGTGTGCGGCAAAATGCACCTTCTCAGCATCTGTGCAACCGGCAATGGTTAACTCCCTTCCAATCCTACGTAGCCAATCATTGACAACTATGGTCTCGGTGCTACTGGAAAACACCGGTGGCTGAAGCCTCAGAAAACGGGCTAAGTTGTCAATTGGAGGTGCTGGCGGTGGGTTGTTGTTATTGTTATTGTTGTTGCCCTGATTCTGAACTAGTAACTGCATCATTGTATTCTACCGCTGGATCAACTAGGTGAGCTCCAGTGGGAAAACAAATCCAGGGTCACGTCTCGAAGGCATCTGATGGGTTTTAGAGGGGAGAGATTGGAAAAGAATGAGATCTAAGGAGAAAGCACTACCCATATGCACATGAGACAAACACAATCATATCATATCACTCAATCAATCAAGCGAGGGCATACAATCGATCTAACTATCATTACAGTGCTGGGACTATTCTATATACATGGGGAAATACTACTAATCATATGGTGGTCTACTAGAAATTTTGATCGGTGGAAGACTCCATGATATCTGCTCTATCTTCGTCTTCATAATCATCATCACTATCGTCGGGGTCGGAGTCGGTGTCATCGATGATGATGTAGTCTTGAAAATGAATCTCATTGGGTTTGTCGTCTTCTCCTCCTGGCGCGGGTTCTCCCATGAAAACTCCTAGCTTCCTTATCATGTCGTCATTCCTCTCCACAAGTATCATCATTTCCTCTTCATATCCATCGTGTGTAGACTTAAGCTCCTCTTCTAGCTCTGTGATCCTGGTCATCGCCTTCTTCATATCTATCATGCTTGCACACATCTGGTTCTCCTAGCGACGAATATTATGGTTAACTCCTGGATGAATGCTGCAATGGACCTGTCCTTCCTGGTGTTGATCATCTCCCATTGCTCACCTCAGCACCCATATATCTGGTAGATAGTGTCCTTAAGCTCCTTGTGGTAAACTTCGCTGATGCGTCCTATGGTGATGTGGGCTGCCATGCTTTTGCCTAGACTCCATGTTGGTGCGTCAAAGGAAAACTCTATGGGTTTAGTGACTGGTGTGAACGTCCTTCCTGGGATTTTAACTCGAACCAACCAACGCTCCTCTTTAGGTAAAGTGGCGGTGTAGGTCCCGGTGAAGCTTGGTATTCCAATGTTCAGGTACCTAGTGCCTTCCTTCAAGTGTTGTCCAAACAGGGTGTCTTCATCCGGCTGGGTAAACTTGTTCCTTGAGTCTGCCATCCTAAAGAGTAGAAAATGGAGAGGAGTCAGAAATGAGTAGAGAAGAGTGACCTATGGCTCATCTTAGTGGTCGTGTCCTACATTCAGCGTGTGCTCTGATACCATCTTGTAGCGACCCGACCTCAGACGGTCAAGTCTCTGTGTTCAGTGTCATCCCTGGATCGGTAATGATGACACACACAGTACTCGAAGGATTTATAACAGAGTAGCAATCACACACTTATTACATCAAATGTCTCAAAAGAGAAACTTATTACAATAAATATGGCTTAAGGCCATCTAAAAACGATAACAGTGGAAGGCTTGGAAGAAAAAGTGAGTCCATCAACTCCAACGGCATAGCTGAGTGCATGACAAACGACCTACGGCATCTTACTCCTCATTTGAAGAGTCTACAACATGATATGTTGCATCCTAAAAACGGGTCAGCACATGGAATATGCTGGCATAGTAACACAGTAGAGCAATGAACAGGTAAAGTCTATCACTACATGCATATTTGGATGGTGGAGGCTCTATGGTTATAATGTTTAGCGAAAAGCCAATTTTCCCTGCAACAAAGGAATATATTTTATTTAACTATCATAGTAGTTGAAACATTGAGAAAGGTTAGCCTTGCGCTAGAACTGAGACCACTTCCAAGATAGTTCAAGAAAGGTTAGCCTTGCGCTGGAACTGCTGCGCAAGCTGTTGAGCAAGGCTGTGAGACCGGCCTAGCATGTCGGTCATAGCTTCCAGGTGTAGCTGTTTAGCAATGAGGTTCTCATTGGTGTTCTCCGCAATCTTTCTTGGAGATAGGACTTCAAGTCGAAGTTGAGTTGCAGAATGCCTTTCCGCTAGAGCTTGGGACTTAAGAAGTCGAACTGATTTAGACAGCGAATTCTGCGAGCTTGTCTAACTGCTAGTCTCAAGTAACTTGAACACTGCATCAAGACAAGACTTTGGGGTTGTCTCGCTATCTCCAAGATGTTTTGCCTTCTTTGTTGCAGTATATGTTGGGTTTGTGTCACATCCTTCAGCAGACTTGTGCATGCCATCAGGCACATCACGCTGAAACAAGCAGAGAGATGATAGGTTTTGCACATGTATAAACAAATATGATGATTGTGCTGTCAATTCCATCCAATTTCAAATTAGAAAATAAAGAGTAAGTTCAAAATATCAGTAGCATAATTTGTCATTGTTCATAATGCGGGGAGCTTCACCACACTACTGGATTACCATGTCAACATAACAAGCATAGATGAAGGGTAAAGACAATCATTGTATCTATTTTGGTTAATGTGCATGGCATGTTGTTCATATCATCAGCCACATTAGTAAGACAAAATAGGAGATGACAAGGTGCAAACGTTGGCTGCTTCACCACACACTGGATTATAGATCCACAAAAACAAGCATACATATAGGGAGTATTGAGTAATGTGCATGGTACAAATAAGGAATTTGGTTTTACAAGTAACTTGGAACTTAAGGTTGTTGCGAACATGCATTTTGATAGAAATAGCAAACTAAACAGTAGTAAATGATAGGGAGTATGAGCAAATTAAACAGCAGTTGTGGATAAAGGCTTTAGAAGGACTAACTTACATTGACAGTTAACACCGGCCTTATAATGCCTTTCTCCATGTCAAGGGAAGGATAACTCAAGAATTTCAGCACAAAAACTTCTTCATAAGCATTGTCTGTACTCTACATTTTGTAGAGAGTAATTATAGATATGATAATACTGGAAGGGATAGAGGATAATGAAGATAAGATGCAGATTGATGCTACATAATCAACTACCAATCCCTGGAAGTACAAGTGTTACAGGACAAAATGTACTGACAAGAGCAATGGGCTACACTTCTACAATGACATTGTCTGTGTATTCAACTTTTTGGTAAGATTAAATATAGATCTGATATTTTTTAGTAAATGGTGGGCGAGGGAGATAAGATGTAGAATGCTACACAATGAACCAATCTCTCTTCCCATAATACAAGAGTGTTTTGAACACTTGTGTACTGTACAAAACATTCTTATATTATGGGATGGAGGGAGTAGCTGTTAATGTAAGTACAATGATAGACGACGTTCAGTCCTTACAAGAGGACTGCAGAGCTAAACCTCTTCAAAAGCATTGGGTTGATTCTAAATTTATGTAAGAGTCCATATGGATCTTATAATGTCCACCAAATGGATGATAACGAGGCTAACATGCGCAGTGATGGTACATAATCAAACAACTATTAAAGTAAGTATTGTCATACAGGGAAAGAGGTACTCACAAGAGCAATGCAGTGTGCAGTATAGTTGCGAGATTTTGTGGTCCCTTGAGAATGAATGTTCTTCTACTAACAGTTTTCGTACAAGTGAGACGTTAAGGCAAATGCAGAAATGTAGTTCAAATTGTGATGTGATATCATAGACAGTACCTAACGCTACAGATGAGACCAATGTGTAACAAGATTATTCCAGTCACTGTATGATAAATGTAGCACCGGAGACTTGACAGAAATTTAGTTTAGAGGCTTGCCATCAAAGTGCGCTTGCCTCAGGTAGGAACGATACTTCATCAACGAGTGCTTGAAAAGTGCAACCAACCCTTGCTTGTATTGACAATACAGTTTGTTCCTCGCCTATTTAAAAGAATGAAATCTTGTATCTTCTGTCAGCAGAAACATATACAGTAATTACCATGAATAACATTAGTACATTACTTACGCGTAAGTTGCGGACGAAGACTGGAAATTGTTCTATGTCTGCATAATCTTTCCATGAAGGAAAGATGCGCATAATGTTCCGGACAACAATATAAGCTTCATCTTCTAAAGTGGGAGGAAATGGAACAGGGGTCCTATTTGCTACAATTGGGGCTCTCTCTGGTTCGAAAAGGGATTTGGCAACTAGATTTGGTGTAACCTTTGCTGGAATGGGGGTTTTGCATCGTAGAGCTGGTGGTATGTCAACTGGCATCATCATACTATTTGCTGCAGTTGTGGTCTGCTGAGTTGGGGCATCAGAAATGACCAGTGTAGTAGGCTTAGAGTCAGCTAGAGTTGGGGTGTTTTGTGGGTCAGGTGATATTGCAACTACACCTAATGGGCTATTTGATTTATTAGGTGTCACTACCTTTTCCAAATACTTTGCTCGTGCTCCTCCACGATCCAATCACCCTCTTCCTTTTGAACGTTTGATACACAAGGACAACATTTGAATGGATAAATATGGTATGATGACAGATGGAATATGTACTGGAAATGGATAGGCAGGGCGTATTCACATACACGATCTGTAAACTAAGCTAATGGCAGTGCACCAAAGTAGAAACAATGCAAAGCATCAGTTGCAAGATATGTGCAACCAATATAACCTTGGAAAGTTAGAGCAAGCACCTTGATGGGTGAATAAGATAGGGCATCTGCCTCTGACTCCTCCACTAGGGAGCTACATTGACTTAGGTCTCCCTCTAGCTCAGAATCACTATTAGGATCATATTTTGAGCATGAATCTGTAGGTGGAGAGTGTTTGGATTACATTGCATCCAGACTTGATTTCAGTCCCTTAATGCCAAGTTTGACAGGCATGGCATTCTTCTGCTTTATTGTTTTCATGCACGCAAGCTCATAATCATTATGAAGCTGTTCAGAATCTGAGATTCATGCAACATAAAAGTAGTCAGATTATCTATGGAATGCATTATGGATTCAACTCGAAGAGTGTCTCCCTATAAACCCCTGCATATGCAAAGTTCACCCCCAACCATGCTGACCAGACCACACACAGAAATACAAACCTCTTATGTCTCTATAACAGGCAGAAACACATTTCAAAACTGAAGTAGGAACATTAGAATCATATCAAATTTGTATTTGAACAAATAAACTACGGAACTATCAGTGGCATAATGTTTAGCTTCAAGGGTGGAGTGCTGGTAGTGCGACACAAAGCAAGTAGGCAGATTCTATTCCATGTAAAAGATCGTAGTCTATGTAAAAGCTGGAAATGACACTTTCTTTCTATACAATGCAGTGCTCGTTGCCCACACATGATGGAAGAGATCACGCAGAGAAATACTATTCACTCATGTCTACGGTTCCAGTATTTTGAAACAGGGTGGTCCACCCTAAAAGAATATTGACAGAAAATATGACAAGGAAAGCATATATGTAGTGAATCAATCATTTACTTGTGAGCTTACTAGGACAGGTATGCAGAATTGTAACTGTAGTAAGAGACCGTCCAAAATATGAATGAAGAAGTTTGTCTAGAACTTATTGTTTGCAACTAATCGATGTGAATAATTGGATATCATATCGAATGAGTAAGAAAGACAAGTAAAATTGTCAGCAAACCTGGCCTGAAGTAGTAATCTGGGTCAATGTCACTACGACCAACAATCCAAAATGACTAGTGTCTGTTCCTAGGGCCAGAATTTTGAAACCCTCTAAACTTTACAGGTACTAAAGATTACTGAAATACATCTGAACCATTAAGTGTAGGTAGCACTCAGCACACAACAAACCCTAATGACAGTCCTGCCTAATGAGTAATGAATCAATTAGAAAATGGGTGATGAGGAGTGGCTGCTGAGTGTTGAGGACGTATCTTAGGATAAATCGGGTTGTGTTGGGGATATGACTACCAGGTATGACCCGCCCAGGAGGGGCCGGGTTAACCACAATGGCGGGCTATGTAAATGAACCCCAAAGAGTAAACAAGGTGACGGTTTACAATAAGTCTTATAATAGGCCCAAGCCCAGAGGCGGCTTATGGCCCGTAAGTATAAACCGCCATGTATGAATAGACTTCTAATGCAAGGCATGTAAGAAATGCACCGAGCCAGACACGTTGTATGAGCCGGCTAGGACTCTGTAGGCCGCACGGCGTCAACTCGTGTATATAAGGGGACGACCCGGTGGCGGCTTAGGGCAAGAAACAACAGATCAAGAGCCAAGCTACTATTCGCTCCTTGGTCATCGAACCCTAGCAATACCACATCAACTGGACTAGGCTTTACCTTCACCGCAAGGGGCCGAACCAGTATAAACCACTCGTGTCCTTTGTCCTGATTAACCCCTTTAAGCTTCCTAGTTTCGATGGCTCCACGACTAAGTCCTTTCACTAGGACATCTGCCGTGACAATTCCACGACAGTTGGCGCCCATCGTGGGGCCAGCACATGGTGGATTTGAGTTCTTGAAGGGCAACTTCGAAGTTCTCAAAGGATACGATGTAGGTCGGTTGACCAAGAGTCGTCGCGGCAAGCTCTACATCGACGACGCAGGCTGGGGCCCCGACGCCGGCTCAATTGAGTATGGGTACCGGGTCCCCTTCGGTGGAATCCATGTCTTCATCGGCCGGATCGGCGAGCCGGGCCCTGAGCCGGACATCTGCACCGACCTCATCAAGACGGCTCAGCGTGCGAGACCCGCCCGGATTCAGCCCGCCGTGAGGCGTGCCTTCGTGGGTTGCATCCATGGAGGGGAGCTTTCTGAAGGATCCGTGGATGGTGGTGAGACGGCCATCTACTCTGACGGTGAGTCGTCCACAGGTGAGACGGATTCATTGTATCAACTACAAGATGGAGGGCTTGGGGGCTGTTCCGACGGCAGCAGTATTCCGGACCCCTTTGAGCCGCCGAACACAGCGGGGATCATCATGACTGGCACGCAACCTACTCAAAACTCTACGGCTACGGCAGCAATAACCATCAGGTCAGCAGCGGCCGGGTCAGGAGGCCCCGCGCTCCCACCGGCTCAGGTGCTGATGGAGCTCATGGATAGGATGACGGCCCTGTTGACTACTGTAGTTGAACCGATGGATCAGGCTCAGCATGATGCAGAGGTGGCACGGTTACGTGAGGAGGTAGCACAAGCTAAGGAAAACTTGGCGGCGGAGGACGTCAGGTTGGCTGCAGAGCGGGCGGCTTTGGATGCTCGGGCTCAACAACTTCAATCAGAGGCTTTTCGGCTCACGATGGATCTGAACGCATCAAACGAGGTCATGAGGAGAAGGCACCGGAAGACTCAATCACGTCCGCCTCTGACTTACGATCCTAGGAACCTCTTCCACACACCCGGTGCCCGTCCTAGTAACCTGCTGGAGGCGAACCGGATTGCAACACCCGGGGCTGGGGCGCCGGTTCAACCGTGGGCTATGGAACCCCCTCATGTGAATATTGCTCCGCCTCATTATACACCAACACCATCGGGTCTTTTTCTAACCCTTTGGAGAATCTGATCGCTGCATTAGCACATTTGGTAGCTCTCCCGATGGAGGGCGACTCTCTGACGACGATCGAAACATGGAGGGTCAGAGAACTTCTTCAGACGGCTCTGGCACAGCAGAGGCATACTCTTATAGTCGAGACAGGGTTCTTTCAACCCCTCGCCCAAGACGGAGCCCGAGCTATAGCAGGCATATGGATTCAGCAGCCGTGTCAAGCAACGCCCAGCGCCGTAACCAGCCACGCATGCATGACCCGACACGTGATGGAGCTCTTAACTTGGTTGACGAGAATAGGATCCGCCAAGAGGCTGAGCGGGCGGTTCAACAGGTAGCTGAGCAGGCGGCTCACCAAGCTTTTCCGGTTTATTCGACGACCTGTGTTGAAGCAGATGTGGCAACAAGGACAGGAGGTATCCCTTGCTTGGTGCCAGCTCTACGTAATGAGCGTTTGTCAAAGGATTTCAAGGGGCCTCGGAAGGTGCCTAATTACACAGCCGACTTACAGCCCGAGGCATGGATCGAAAGTTATGAGATGGCCATGGAATTGCTGGAGGTCACTAACGCAGCAATGGCTAAGTACTTCACTATGATGCTGGATGGAATGGCCCACACTTGGTTAAAGGGGCCGCCCCCTAATTCCATCGGTTCCTAGGCCGAGTTAAAGGCTTGGTATGCAAAATTCATGGCACGGGCGTGTTATGTTTATCTACAGCTCAAGCTGTCGGGTTATAAAGGTACTATCACAGTACATGGAAGTCAGAAGATAGCCTTAGAGTGTGAGGAAGGCGATGTTGCTTACGCGGAATCTGTTTGCACAACAGAGGAGTTAAAGTTCTACAAAGACAATGTTGACCCGGCAGACATGCCATCTTTGAAGAAGCCAACTACGAAACATGAGTTGGCGCCGAAGTTTAAGTCAGCTGACAATACCAAGATGATTGATTTTGTGCCTAGCGACTCATCCAAACAATTTATTATTAGTGCTAATTTGGATCCCAGATAGGAAGGCGCGCTCATCGAGTTCATTCATGAGAATCGGGACATCTTTGCATGGAAGCCGGGTGTACCGAGAGAACTCGCTGATCACACTCTCAATATTGATCCAAAGTTTAAGCCGGTCAGGAAGATTCTTCGGCGGTTCAACGAGGAAAGGCGCAAGGCTATTGGAGAAGAGGTGGCTCGGCTTATGGCAGCCGGGTTCATTATTGAAGTCTTTCATCCAGAGTGGTTGGCTAACCCGGTGCTCGTGCTTAAAAATAACGGCACCTGGCGTATGTGTGTGGATTACACGGACTTAAACAAAGCTTGCCCGTTGATCCTTTTGCTCTCCCTCGTATTGATCAAATCATTGATGCTACGGCAGGTTGTGAGCGTTTGAGATTTTTGGATGCTTATTCTAGATACCATCACATCAAGATGGCGGTTAAGGACCAGGAGAAGACAACTTTCATTACTCCATTTGGAGCCTTTTGCTATGTGTCCATGCCTTTTGGGCTTAAGAGTGCCCAGGCGACTTATCAGCGGTGTGTGAAGAACTGTCTTCACAATCAGATTGGGCGTAATGTTCATTCTTATGTGGACGATATAATGGTGAAATCCAGAGAGAAGGAAACCTTGATAGATGATCTGAAGGAAACCTTTGATAACCTCCGGGTCTACAAGATGATGCTTAACCCGGCCAAGTGCATTTTTGGAGTACTGGCAGACAAGCTTTTGGGTTTTTTGGTGTCTATCAGAGGCATTGAGGCTAACCCAGAGAAAATCAAGGCGATTAAGTCTTTGGCTAAGCCGGCGTGCATCAATGACGTTCAGTGGCTGGCGGGTCGTGTTGCAGCTTTAAGCCGGTCCATAAGCCGGTTAGGTGAGAAGGCTATGCCATTATATCAAATGATGAAGAAGATGGATGATTTTGTCTGGAGTGATGCTGCTAACTCTGCCTTTGAAGATCTGAAAAGACAGCTCGCTGAGCGCTGGTTCTTGCTGCTCCTGTTGATAAGGAGCCACTATTGTTATATGTGGCTGCTAACACACGTGCTTTCAGTGTGGCCATTGTTGTAGAGCGCAAAGAGGCTGGCAAGGAATATCCGGTTCAACGGCCGGTTTACTATGTCAGTGAGGTGCTCATTGAGTCCAAACAGAGATATCCACATTGGCAGGAACTTCTTTATGGGGTGTTCATGGCGAGCCGGAAGCTTAAGCGTTACTTTCAGGGTCATCCTATCACTGTGGTTAGCACTGCTCCTTTAGGAGACACTGTTCAAAATAGAGAAGCCACAGGATGAGTCGCCAAGTGGGCCATTGAACTTGGGTCTCATGGTTTAAAGTATGTGCCATCTACTGCCATCAAATCTCAAGCACTGGTGGACTTCATTAATGATTGGACGGAGTTGCAGATACCTGAAGAGAAGCCAGACAACACATATTGGACGATTCATTTTGATGGGTCCAGACAGTTGGAAGGCTCGGGGGCTGGAGTTGTTTTAACTTCCCCTCGAGGTGACAAATTTTGTTATGTGTTGCAGTTGATGTTTCCTTTTACTAACAACATAGCTGAGTATGAGGCCTTACTCCATGGTCTTCGAATGGCTAAAGAAATGAGTTTAAGCCGGGTAAGGTGCCTTGGCGACTCAGATTTGGTGGCTCAGCAAGTATCAGGCAAGTGGGACTCCAAGGATCCTCTCATGGCGGCCTATCGCCGTGAGGTTGACGTTGTTGCAAGACACTTCAAGGGTTATCATGTGGAGCACATTGACTGCAGAAAGAACGAAGCAGCCAATGCTTTAAGCCGGTTGGGATCTCAGCGTAAGCCAGTGCCGCCTAACACCTTTTTAGATGTTTTGCATAAACCTTCTGTCAAGTTGCCTACAGAGGAAGACTTGGCTGTTCCAGACCCGGAAGCACAATTGGTGGCGGCTCTTCATGTCATTCTAGATTGGACAGTGTCGTATTTGGCTTATATGACCCGGGGGGAGTTCCCGGAGGATGAGACCTTGGCTAGACAGATAACCTGGCGGTCTAAGTCAATGACAATTTCCAATGGTGAGTTGTATCATCGCAGTGTCACCGGAGCGTTTCAACGTTGTGTCTCTCCTAAAGAAGGTCAAGGAATTCTCCGTGAGATCCATGAAGGAGATTGTGGACATCATGCCGGTTCAAAGTCTCTTGTGGCCAAAGCTTTCCGTCATGGTTTTTACTGGCTAACGGCTCATGCCGATGCGGAGGATCTGGTCAGTAGGTGCGATGGGTGTCAAAAATACGCACGACTAGCGCACGTGCCGGCTCAGGAAATATGGATGATTCCAATTACTTGGCCGTTTGTAGTCTGGAGGCTTGATATGGTTGGACCTTTCAAAAGATCCAAAGATAAAAAGAAGCATCTTTTGGTGGCAGTGGACAAATTCACAAAGTGGGTTAAGGCAGAGCCGGTTAGTAAGTGTGATGCGGCCACGACGGTTCAATTCATGAAGAAAGTGATCTTTCATTTTGGCTTTCCACACAGCATTATCACCGACAAAGGTACTAACTTGTCTCAAGGAGCTATGGAAGAATTCTGTCAACGGGAACATATCCGGCTTGATGTTTCATTAGTAGCTCACCCCCAATCCAATGGTCAAGCTGAAAGAGCCAATCAGGAAATCTTGAAAGATCAAAAACCCCAGCTTATGGTCCCTTTACAACGGACGCCGGGTTGTTGGGTGGAAGAGTTACCCTCTGTGATATGGAGCATCAATACTACCCCTAACAGGTCTACGGGTTATACGCCTTTCTTCATGGTCTATGGAGCAGAGGCGGTCCTGCCAAGTGACATCCATCATGACTCGCCCCGAGTGGCGGCTTATGTTGAAGCTGATAATGAACAAGCCCGTCAGGATGCGCTTGACTTATTGGATGAAGAGCGTGACTTGGCGATAGCCTGCTCAGCGATTTACCAACAAGACTTACGTCGTTACCACAGTCGCCGGGTTAGGTCAAGAACCTTTCAAGAAGGTGACCTGGTGCTCTGGCTCATCCAGGATCAGTCCGATGCGCACAAGCTATCCCCACCTTGGGAAGGACCCTTTGTGGTCAGCAAGAACTTGAATAAACGGGTCATACTACCTTATCGATGTTCGAGAGCACAAACACTCACGTAAGTCGGAGAAGGAGACCCGCCGACCATAGCATATTTCTCATCTTCGGCCTTACTACACTTGAGCCACCGGCACTCATAATGTACATACTTTGATGTTGTATATATTATGATAAGTAATAAA
This sequence comes from Triticum urartu, assembly GCF_003073215.2. Classification (NCBI taxonomy): domain Eukaryota; kingdom Viridiplantae; phylum Streptophyta; class Magnoliopsida; order Poales; family Poaceae; genus Triticum; species Triticum urartu. Next base: position 199,187,996 of record NC_053027.1, on the reverse strand, counting down.
GCAGGACTTCTGTCCTTTTCATCCTTAATGGTCACATGTCTTTGTTATTTTAAGTATAAAACGACCAATTGGGGGCTGATCGTATTCGAATCTAGATTAACCCTCTTGGTCCGGCTCATGATCGTATTTGAATCTAGCCGTTAAATCTCATGATCACTAGGGGGCTTCCTGTTCAAACATAGGTCGTATTCGAACCAAAGAGAACATAGCTGTCGTTACCCTCTTGATCGGCGCAAAGCCAAACTCACTAGGGGGCTTCTTGATCGTATCCGAATCATAGCTTAACCCCTTTTGGGTCCGACTCGGATCGTATTCGAATCAAGGTCGTTAAAAACCTATCAAGGTCATTTGGGGGCTTCCTGTTCAAACATAGGCCATATTCGAACCAAAACATAGTTGTCGGTACCCTCTTGATCAGCGCAACACCACAACCACTGGGGGCTACATGATCGTATTTGAATCCTAGCTTAACCCCTTTGGTCCGGTTTACTGATTGTATTCGAACCTGAAGCCTCCAAATTTTTCTTGGTATTTAACTTACATTGTTTGAAAGACAATCTTTTGTTCTTTCGGTTTTTTGTTGTCTAAAGCTAACTGTAAGTATGGTTTCAATTTAAACCGGCTTGGTTTTTGACAATGAATTGCCAAGTGTATAACAGTCATCATACATACGGAAGTATTGGCTTTTAAAGATTGGGTTATCACCCTTACTGTTCGGGTTACATAAGCCGACAGTCCAGATTCAAGATCACAGGTATGATATTGTCGTTAAAATTCATAACAGACTTATCTGTGTTTTCTTCAATCAAAGACTTTCTGGCCTTATTTATCATTTCATCTAGCCTTGATTATACATTTATGTTAATTTCCATATGTATGTACTAGGAGTTTTGACCCGTCCAGTGACAAACCGCCAGGACAGTTTTTCATCTTTTACATACAGGAATAGATTCAAACGCTACAGATATGATAAAGGATGTAAATCATATATTGACATGACGGATAAAAGTGTCGTACGCAGTACGATATGCACGATGGCATAGGCAGATCATGAAGTTTTCAGCTAGCCTATTACAAGGCGTTTGGAGCCCAAAAGGGTAACACTGTTTTTCTCCTGAACAGATGCTAAACTAAAGCCGGTTCATTAAATCTTGGCCGGGTTATTTGGATGGTTACGACTCCTCCCTCACCGGTTCATCTTCCTCTGCCGTTTGAAAACTGGGCTTGGAACAATCAAAACCATGGAGAGCAACGAACTCAGCTTCATCATCGATTAGACCAGACGAGTCAATTTCTGGGGCAAAGGTATGCTGATGAACCGGCGGGAGTAGATCAATCACTTTATACGAAGGAGTCGCCATCTTTTTATTCTCAGCATCAAAACCTGGCTGATACTTATCAACATTGGTCTCGTCGCCAAGGATGGTAGCATGAGGACGAATTCCCTTCACGCAAGCAGCGAAATCTTCTTGATCAAACGAAGTCCCGTCTTCCTTAAAGCTGGGATACCCCTTGGCTACATCTGCCGGGTCTAGCACTGGTAACCAGGCTCTGGAGCGGCTTAGAGTAGTTAGGGTTCCGGCTCTTGCACAGGACCGCTTGACTTCTTGGAATCTGGCGGGTAAGATAGATAACTTCTTCAAGACATCACTCAAGAGGTTTGGTCCTTGGTTGGCTGGGGAAATAATGGCAAGCGCCCGTTGAGCTCTAGTGTGCAGTTGCTCCACCAGGGTGTAAACCGTCTTGAGTTTTATCAAGCTGCTTTGGCTCAGATTTCTGCTCCGTTGACCTATGAGTATTCTAAAAAGTTAAGCAGGTGGCTTATATTTATGGCAAAAATAGATTTTAAGTAAATAATATAACGAGTCACCGAAGATTGCAAAGCCATCTGAGACACACGGTTCTTTAAACCGGTGAGTTCAGTGGTAATCTCCTTGAGAGCCGCCTCAGTTGTCTCAGCATGCTGTATCAGCAAGGTTTTTTCATCGGCCAAGGATTTTTTCTCTACATCAAAACTGGTCTTTAGTTTAAAGATTGGGTTATCACCCTTACTCTTCGGGTTACATAAGCCGACAGTTCAGATTCAAGATCACAGGTATGATATTGTCGTTAAAATTCATAACAGACTTATGTGTGTTTTCTTCAATCGAAGACTTCCCAGCTTTATTTACACTTTCATCTAGCCTTGATTATACATTTATGTTAATTTCCATATGTATGTACTGGGAGTTTTGACCCGCCCAGCGACAAACCGCCAGGACAGTTTTTCATCTTTTACATACAGGAACAGATTCAAACGCTACAGATATGATAAAGGATGTAAAGCATATATTGACACGACGGATAAAAGTGTCGTATGCAGTACGATATGCACGATGGCATAGGCAGATCATGAAGTTTTAAGCTAGCCTATTACAAGGCATTTGGAGCCCAAAAGGATAATACTGTTTTTCTCTTGAACAGATGCTAAACTAAAGCCGGTTCAATAAATCTTGGCTGGGTTATTTGGATGGTTACGACTCCTCCCTCACCGGTTCATCTTCCTCTACCGTTTGAAAACTGGGCTTGGACCAATCAAAACCATGAAGAGCAACAAAGTTAGCTTCATCATCAATTAGACTAGGCGGGTCAATTTCTGGGGCAAAGGTATGCTGGCGAACCGGCGGGAGTAGATCAGTCACTTTATACGAAGGAGTCGCCATCTTTTTATTATCAGCGTCAAAACCTGGCTGAAACTTATCAACATTGGTCTCGTCGCCAAGGATGGTAGCATGGGGACGAATTCCCTTCACGCAAGGAGCGAAATATTCTTGATCAAACGGAGTCCCGTCTTCCTTAAAGCTGGGACACCCCTTGGCTACATCTGTCGGGTCTAGCTCTGGTACCCAGGCTTTGGAGCGGCTTAGAGCAGTTAGGGCTCCGGCTCTTGCACAGGACCGCTTGACTTCTTGGAATCTGGCGGATAAGATGGATAACTTCTTCAAGACATCACTCAAGAGGTTTGGTCCTTGGTTGGCTGGGGAAATAATGGCAAGCACCCGTTGAGCTCCAGTGCACAGTTGCTCCACCAGGGTGTAAACGCCCTTGAGTTTTATCAAGCTGTTTTGGCTCAGATTGCTGCTCCGTTGACCTATGAGTATTCTAAAAAGTTAAGCAGGTGGCTTATATTTATGGCAACAATAGATTTTAATTTAATAATACAATGAGTCACCGAAGATTGCAGAGACCATCTGAGACACACGGTTCTTTAAACCAGTGAGTTCAGTGGTAATCTCCTTGAGAGCCGCCTCAGTTGTCTCAACATGCTGTATCAACAAGGTTTTTTCATCGGCCAAGGATTTTTTCTCTACATCAAGACTAGTCTTCAGTATAAAGATTGGGTTATCACCCTTACTTTTCTGGTTACATAAGCCGACAGTCCACATTCAAGATCACATGTATGATATTGTCGTTAAAATTCATAACAGACTTATCTGTGTTTTCTTCAATCAAAGAATTTCCAGCCTTATTTATCCTTACATCTAGCCTTGATTATACATTTATGTTAATTTCCATATGTATGTACTGGGAGTTTTGACCCGTCCAGCGACAAACCGCCAGGACAGTTTTTCATCTTTTACATACAGGAACAGATTCAAACACTACAGATATGATAAAGGATGTAAAGCATATATTGACACGACGGATAAAAGTGTCGTACGCAGTACGATATGCACGATGGCATAGGCAGATCATGAAGTTTTAAGCTAGCCTATTACAAGGCATTTGGAGCCCAGAAGGATAATACTGTTTTTCTCCTGAACACATGCTAAACTAAAGCCGGTTCATTAAATCTTGGCCGGGTTATTTGGATGGTTACGACTCCTCCCTCACCGGTTCATCTTCCTCTACCATTTAAAAACTGGGCTTGGACCAATCAAAACCATGAAGAGCAACGAAGTCAACTTCATCATCAACTAGACCAGGCGGGTCAATTTCTGGGCAAAGGTATGATGGAGAACCGGCGGGAGTAGATCAGTCACTTTATACGAAGGAGTCGCCATCTTTTTATTATCAGCGTCAAAACCTGGCTGATACTTATCAACATTGGTCTCGTCGCCAAGGATGGTAGCATGAGGACGAATTCCCTTCACGCAAGCAGTGAAATCTTCTTGATCAAACGGAGTCCCGTCTTCCTTAAAGCTGGGACACCCCTTGGCTACATCTGCCGGGTCTAGCTCTGGTACCCAGGCTTCGGAGCGGCTTAGAGCAGTTAGGGCTCCCGCTCTTGCACAGGACCGCTTGACTTCTTGAAATCTGACGGGTAAGATAGATAACTTCTTCAAGACATCACTCGAGAGGTTTGGTCCTTGGTTGGCTGGGGAAATAATGGCAAGCACCCGTTGAGCTCCAGTGCACAGTTGCTCCACCAGGGTGTAAACCGCCTTGAGTTTTATCAAGTTGTTTTGGCTCAGATTGCTGCTTTGTTGACCTATGAGTATTCTAAAAATTTAAGCAGGTGGCTTATATTTATGGCAACAATAGATTTTAAGTAAATAATACAACGAGTCACCGAAGATTGCAGAGACCATCTGAGACACACGGTTCTTTAAACTAGTGAGTTCAGTGGTAATCTCCTTGAGAGCCGCCTCAGTTGTCTCAGCATGCTGTATCAGCAAGGTTTTTTCATCGGCCAAGGATTTTTTCTCTACATCAAAACCGGTCTTCAGTTTCTCTGCTTCGGATAGGCTCAACTGGAGTTTGGAGTCAGTATTCTTTATCTCAGTCTCTTGGGCCGCCAACCGGGTTTTCGCATCAATCAGTTGAGAATCCAAGTCGTTATGGCAGTCTACAAACAAACACAGGTGTGTCAAAGTTTATTCCAATAAAGGTAATAATGATTAAAGTCCCAAGTGCTTTTCAAAGCAACATCACTCAGCACTTGGGGGCTAATGTCTGCCAAAGCAATTTTTAAATGCAAAAATGACTCTTCTAAAAACAAGTCCCAAGTGTTTTACACGTAACAACGCTTGGCACTTGGGGGCTAATGCATGATATTCAAAAGGTTTTTCCTCTTGAGCCGGATAACAATATTAGTTTGGACTGGTTCAAGACAACTATGAAGTTAAGTACCGGCTCATTCATGATGAATTAAGCCGGCCCTTGGGGACTACATGTGAAATTATGCTAATTAGATAAATCCAGTTAAACATTTTAAACCGGACTTGGAAAAATCTAGGTCAGAACGTCAACCTATATCAAAAATCTACATATCATTCAAGTTTATCATAATCAGGAGACTTGGGGGGCTGGCAGAGCATATAACCTAATGAAATGCGGAGATCATACCTCATATTTTAGTTGCAGCTGTTTGACCATCTCAATTTCAGAGTCACGGCTAGAATGCACGTGACTAAGGTAGCCAGATAGCACATCACTAATACTCAGGTCATCATAGTGAGAGATGTCAAAGCGAACTTTCTGCTTTTCCAAAGCCTCTTGCTCGGCGGAGTGTCTGGCCAGTACCGTTGGATTGCCTGGCTCAATGAATCTACTACCAGTGATCAGAACATCATTGTCATAAGTTGCCGGCGGGTTAGTTGAGCTTGACGGTTCAACAGTAGAGGGATTGAGAATGGTCTCGTCAACAGACGACTCAGGAGGATCTACTTGAACATTCACAGTAGGGTCTTTTGGTGCTTCAGGTTGTCCCGGGGCAGGAGTCAGTGATGCCGGTTCAACGACTTTTGGGTCTTCAGTCGGCTTAATCACCCTCGCCTTCTTAGGTTTTGCTTGACCACTAAGAGGAATTTGATGAATCAGTATAATGATACGGACATCAAGATGCAGAAGAAGGATAATTATCTTTACCCAGGGGCAGTCTTGAAAGCCGGAAGTTGAGTTTGTGAAGAATCACTAGAAGAACGAGAGACCTCCTTCAAAAGTGAAATCACAATTAAAAACAGCAAGGAAGTAGACCTCATTCTGGCATTTCCGAGGAGTTTTCGGTATGCCGTAGGGCAGTTCATTGTCGTCACTGGTCCGGGTCTGAAGGCGGCTCTCATGTTGCTGCTTTTTCAAAATAAAATGAGGATCCAAATAAGCCAAAGGGTGTGAAAACCTTACTTTCCGGGTTACCAGTTTTCGTGGAATTGTCACGGCAGATGTCCTAGTTGAAAGGACTTAGTCGTGTGGCCAACGCATCTATGTGGTAGCTTGAGAGGGGTTGAGCAGGACGAGAGAAGCGAGGTTTTACCCAGGTTTGGCCCCTCACGGTGGAGGTAAAATCCTACATCCTGCTTCATCGAGATTGATGATGATGATCATGATTACAAGGGTGCTCTATCTCGAGAGCTATAGACTTGTCTGTCTAAACCTAACTTGTGAAACTTGTCCCTCTTGGGGTGCCCTGCCCCTCCTTATATAAGTTGAAGGTGCGGGTTACATGTGGAGTCCTAGTAGGACTAGGACTACTCTATTACAAGTCGAATGCTAGTCTTGCTTCTTTTGTAAGAGAATATTCCTTATGCCTTAAACCGGCCCATCATAACATGAACCGGCCTTCTGGGCATTGGGCCTTGTCATCCGTCTGTCCCGCCCGCCGGGTTACAAGTGAATCATAATGTTCAGTCAGGTTGCTTGTAAACTGTCTGGTCAGTGCGGGTCGCCGGTGAATCACCAAGTCCGGCCGGGTTATCTTCTGGCCGGGTTACGCCGCGGGGTATATCCCCAACATTAGGCCCAAAGTTTAGCTTGGATTTATCCATGGTAAACTTCTGCTGCAAAATATACACAAGAACAAATTTGACAGGTTGTGCTCCGGGTTAAGAATTCTTGTAAACCGGCACCTAATCATTCTTAAGTCCTTGTCATTTCCTCCTTCAAGAAAATCCGGGTCAATAGACCAGCTTCATAATCAATTTGCTTATAAAATAAATATTGTAAATAAAGAATCCATTTGAGTCGGCCTTGAATGCTCTGACTTGACAAAAATATTGGTCTTCAAATATTCAATCTGATATTCAGTCAGCTTGAAAATGTAGAACTTGCCAAGCTATGATTTCCAAAATCGGCGAGTTATAAAAACTGATAATTCCGGGTCATGATTGTTGCCAACGCCGGTTCATGATTTTTGTCAACGCCGGTTCATGATTATTGATGACGCCGGGTCATGATTATTGATGACACCGGGTCAATCTGGTTTATTCAAAACGGAGAATTTGAAGATTTTTCTCCCTTATATCGATATTATCTGTAGCCCCCAAGTCTTGAACAGAACAAAGTGATGGATTAAGACTTACTTCAATATAAATACTACCACTTAAGAAATCCATGTTGTTCATCCCAGTCACTTAGTAAAAACTGAATACTCCATATTATGTAGCCCTAAGTGTTGGGTTGTCATGCTTGCAGCAACATGGGACTTGTAATTGCCCGATGCTAAAAAAACTTCAACCAGTGTAGCCCCCAAGGGCCGGGTCATTATGCAATAATGAGCAGGGACTTTATAAATATAATCATGCTTCATTGAAAATGACATCATATGATGTAACTCCACCATGGGGCTTGAACCCACGTCCACAATGTTAAGAGCTTTGTGTTTTACCAACTGAGCAGCGGACCCTTGAATGTAATGGATTAAAACTTGTGTACCTTGAATCATTGATAGGAGCAATTGGTAGCCCCCAAGGACTGGCTCATTATGATGTGATGAGTCGGGTCTTCAATAAGGCCAAAAAATGAATTTGCATTAGCCCCCAAGTGTCATGGTGCATGCTTGCAGCGACATGCGACTTTCATATTTGATATAATCTCAACTTAAATAATGTAGCCCCCAAGTGCCGGGTCGTAAACCTGCAGCGACTCGGGACTATTCCTTCAATTGTAGAATAAATCATATCCATTGATAATATAACAGCCATTGTGCTAAAGCGACTTTGAAAACCTGAATCATAATACTGGTTATTAATAACCATAATAAAATCCCAGCCATGTTGGCTATTTGAAGATTTGAATAATATAATCCAACGATTTATGAGCGCATGATTCCAATGGAGCAATCCAAATATATATACTAGCAAGTTATAATCCGAAACCAGTTCGGGTTAATAAACATTGGATAATTTATCATCATATTGGCGACTTATAGTCGAAAGCCTAGCCGGGTTAATAAACGATGGTGATTTATAATCATGCTTTATTCAACCTGTTTTTGCATACAACAAGTTTAAAGTGTCCTGGCGGTTTACCGCCGGACGGGTCATAATGCCCAACATACGACCCAGGTTTATAACCAAGGCTGCACTTAAGAATAATCAAATATGAAATATATCATACCAGTAAGGGTGAATCACATCATTGGTTTACCAACTTTTGTAGTAAGGGTGATAACCCCAATCTTGAGTACTGATAACTCCTTCCATATTTTGCCGGTTTATGATAAAACCGTACCGGGTTGTAATAAACACCGGATTATCCATATATAGTACTGGCGACTTGCAGTCGAAACCAGACCGAGTCAATAAGCGCCGGATTATAACTGATCATATATTGACAACTTGTAGTTGAAAGCCAAGCCGGGTCAATAAAGTCGGTTTATCATAAGATATTATCAACCTCATCAAAGGAGAAAAAAGACTTGGCAAATAAAAGCAGAGAAAGAACATGCAAGGCTTTTCATTGGCTGTCAGGCCCAAAACCGAGGCTTTTCATGGCCTGCCAGGCCACTGAGTTAAACCATTTCACAAAGCCTTTTAAGATGTACCTCAATCATTAACCAATCGTCGTTTTACCTTTGACAAGTTCAGGGTCTATGAGATTGACTAGTCAAACGTTCGGCGGGTCATACCAGGTTTACCTGGATGGAGTGGCTTACTTAAAGAAGGCATGATAACCCGGGGTTTTAGGTGAATACACCTGGCTTCCAAGCCTGGCTTGATAGCCTATTACAAGTGTAGACTCTTTGTTCGTTGCAAAGCAAAGGGTCCCCAAGCAATATTTTGAGCTGTGCTCAATGGGTGCCTATGTTTGAGTTGTGCTGTGCAACAGACTCTCTTGGGCCCCTGATGATAATATTGGCTTGATAGCCGGATTCCCGAAGTAACCAGAGTTGTGCTCTTACGATAATATTGGCTTGATAGCTAGATCAAGAGGGTAGCAACGCCATGTTCTCTTTGGTGAGTACACCTATGTTTGAACAGGAAGCCCCCAAGTGATCAATAATATGATAAACCAATAAGGCAGGATACCCATGTTTGAACCGCGCATCATGGCAACAGGTCCTCTTCGACAACCTTTAACTTTTTGCAAGAGATAATATTTTCTTGAACTGGGAGTTTGAACCGGATATTGAGAGTTTCGAAGCTGTGTGGGAGACATCTTTCCCTCAAACCGGATTTTAAACTGGAATCTTCATTTTCAGCCAGAAATTTTCTGACGGCCTTTAAACTCGAACTTGCGAGAAATTAATTCTTTTGAACCGGAAATTCTTAAACCCGATTTGAGAGCTTTGGGGCTTTCTGAGAGACGGCTTCCTCTTGAACCGGATATTGAGGGCTTCAGCGCTTTGGAGACGGGATTTCCCTTGAACTGGATTGTAAAGCGGAAGCATCATTGTGAGACGGAATATTTCTAATGCCCTTTTAAATTTTCATCAATATGGTAGTAGCCCCCGAGATAGGGTTATCTTCTCTCGATTGTCCCGAGGATCTTGAATTCACTGAAAAACCGGCAATATTTGCTGAGCCATATCATTGTAGCCCCCCAGTCTTAAGGCGACTCGAGGAGTTGGCTAGAGATTCTCCATATTTGACCGTGATATAAACCAGCATAAGTTGTATATCATTGGTATTGATAGCACGATGTGAATCCACAGAAGGTTGAGGTGACTACGGCGAGTTATAAATGATCCCATATGAGCCGTGTCAGCAACTCGGCCAATGGTTTCTTCCAACTGGCTGTCTGAAGTTAACCAAACTGTAGTGGCAGCGATTTGTGTGCATGTCCATTGAGCCATCCAGCGCAGACGGTGGCTGAATGATAATTTGCCTCCAATTTGTTGGAACAAAACCGGGCTACCCAAGCAGTGACTTGCTCATACTCAATAAATAGATCATGCAGACAGATGCGGCCCGGTGTGACATAGACCGGACTGCAAGGGCGGTAGCATAAGCACTTTCGTTGAGCACGGTAGCACGGATAAATGTTAGTGAAAAATGATGATGCTATGCACTCCAAATCCACAATATAACTCCACTTCGGCGGTGAATAATTGTTCTGGTGAAAAATATACAAACCAACGTAATTGTTCTTTGATAAAAACAATACGTGTCTAAAATGTATTTAGATAGATTTCACCTGATATGTTAGGCCAGAAATTATCCGTCGCAGAATTGATGATCACCTTGGTGACGCTTAAACCAATCACGATCGAGTCAGCCGTGAGAGCAGAAAGATGAGTCTGCCGCGGCATTGTAAGGCGGTGCGGACGGAAGAGTCAACCAGGCGCGGTAAGCCGTGCGGGCGGGCGAGTAATCGCAAGCGCGGTAATCTGCTCGGACGGGCGAGTTAATCATGGGAGCAATAACCCGCGCGAGCGGACGAGTTAATGTAGTGCGGGTCCGCAGAGGCGGCGACTTATGTACGTCTGCATACTTCATAGATACGGTATGACACCATCTTTACAATGAATCATTATCCTGCAAAAAATATATATTCCCCACTAGAGTAATTGTTTCTTTGACAAAAACAATATGCGCCAAAAATAACTTTAGATGGATACCACCTGACTCGTCTCAACAATAAATGAGTCGGCTGCGGCGTTGTAAACCGGTGCGGATGGGGAATGTCGGCACCGCTGTTGTAAACCAGCACGGACGGGCGAGTCGGCCATATGTTGATGTAGACTAAGCCGGATGTTTGACCCGGCTGCGGGGGACAGCGGGCGAACGCCATAAAAATGATGTTGGCGTATGCTCCATATCCGCGGTATATCAACATTTTGTAATGAATAATTTACCTGTATATAACAACACTATAAGGCAAAGTAGTTGTTTCACAAAAAGTTAACAAGTACTGATAAAAAGTAAACTTGGATGGATATCACCTGATTTATTTAAAAGATTTACGATCCGCCGCGGCTCCGCAACTCCGGCCGCCGCCACCATCGCCGTGGCCGCCCCGCCCGGCTACCGCTCCGGTCCCGCACCGCCCGCCACCACCGGCGCCGCCCCAGCCTCTCCTCCCCTCGGCCTCCTCTTCCTCCCTCTACTCCGGCCGCCGCACGGCCATCGACGCCGGCAAGACCCCGGCGATCCTCGGGGCACGTGCAAACCCTAGATCTGGGAGGTGGTTTTTCTTCTAAGTCCTAAAAATCCCAGATCCATATGCTCCTGTTCATCGTGTCATATCTCTGTATCCGTAACTCCGTTTTTGGCATATAGCATATCAAAATGTTCATCTCAGAGAGTACATCATTTCATTCCATTGCATCATTTTCATTTGAGTTAATTGTCAGATCTGCTGCTCCTTTTAGATATTTGTAATTTTTTCCATGACTATTGTGTGCATGATATGCCCATGAGTTCTACATATGTTTTGTTAATGGTTTTGTCATCTTTCCAAGTGAGGCACTTGGTAATTCTAATTTCAGGGACTTATCAATTCCACTAAGTTCTTGAGCTGTTTATCTCATGTTGCCATATGTTCATGTTGTTTCCTAGTGATCCGTGCCTCTTTTGAGGATGATCAGTAAGGATGTTTTGTTAATCTTGTAGTGCTCTATCTATCCATGTCTTTGTTTGCAATTATGGAGCACCCTAGCTTGAGTCAATCGAGCTCTACTTTTGCTACTTTGTGAATCTGGGCAGATTGTCTACTTGTTAGCGATTTTGCCGATGATGTTATAGTTGATCCGTGCATGCTATGCTATTGTTCTTGCCTTCTCTAGCTTGCATTTTGTGTATTCTTGATGGTTGTATGCTTAGATTGTCATGATTTGCCCTGTGGTGAGTGCATCGAGCTCGTAAACATGCCTACTTGAGTTATGTTTCAGCATGTGCCAGTTTTCACTAAGTCTGAAAACTGATTATGTTTTTGCTATGTTCACATGCTTGCAATTGTATTTTCTGATCCCTTTGGCTCAAGGTCACTAAGGGACTTTTGTTAAGCTCTTTGAGTAGCTCCATGCCATGCTTTACTTTGCCATGTTCAGGTCCTATAGCATGTAGTTTTGTTGCTCCGAAGAGTGCTACCTGATCTGAAATTCCAGACAAGTGTTAATTTCACAAAGTCTGAAATCTGTTTGCCATATGCATTTTTGCCATGCTTGTTTGAACCTGTTAATGAATGAATTGGCCGTAGCTCAGTGCTAGACTTTTGTTAAGCATCATGAATACATCCCTGCCATGTATTTTGTTGTCATGTTTGAGCGCTGTAGCATGTTCATCTGATTGCATTTAGATGGCTACTTGCTGTAAATCGCAGAACGTGGCCATATTTGAATTGCTTGCCATTTCCAAACCGTAACTCCGATTCCGGCGTTCTTTATATCGTTTTCAAGCGATTTCATCTCATCTTTCTAGTGGCACACTTGGATTCTCATGTTGAGGCCAGGTTCATGCTTTCCCTGTCTAATCTTGCATACGCATCCCGCATAGCATACCATCCTTGCATCATAGTGTTTGATCCTTGCACGTGGTTGATTTTGTCCTTGTTGCTTGTTTTTCTTGTTTGGGTAGAGCCGGGAGACGAGTTCGCTAACGAGGAGCCCGTTGAGTTTGCTTTTGAGGATCCAGTCAACTCCTGACAACTTTGCAGGCAAGATGATCATACCTCGAATCACTACTATCTTTGCTATGCTAGATTGCTCGCTCTTTTGCTATGCTAATTGCTACGATGCCTACCACTTGCTTGCCAAGCCTCCCAAATTGCCATGTCAAACCTCTAACCCACCATGTCCTAGCAAACCGTTGATTGGCTATGTTACCGCTTTGCTCAGCCCCTCTTATAGCGTTGCTTAGTTGCAGGTGAAGATTGGAGGCCGTTCCTTGTTTGGAACATTTATTTACTTGTTGGGATATCATTATATTGCCATGTTATCTTAATGCATCTATATACTTGGTAAAGGGTGGAAGGCTCTGGCCTCTCGCCTAGTGTTTTGTTCCACTCTTGCCGCCCTAGTTTCCGTCATATCGGTGTTATGTTCCCGGATTTTGCGTTCCTTACGCGGTTGGGTTATAATGGGAACCCCTTGATAGTTCGCCTTGATTAAAGCTTTTCCAGCAATGCCCAACCTTGGTTTTACCATTGCCACCTAGCCTCTTTCTTTCCCTTGGGTTTCCGGAGCCCGAGGGTCATCTTATTTAACCCCCCCCCCGGGCCAGTGCTCCTCTGAGTGTTGGTCCGACCGAGTGGACTGCGGGGCCACCTCGGGGCAACTTGAGGGTTGGTTTTACTCGTAGGATGTCTCATCTGAGTGTGCCCTGAGAACGAGATATGTGCAGCTCCTATCAAGATTTGTCGGCACATTCGGGCGGTGTTGCTGGTCTTGTTTTAACCTGTCGAAGTGTCTTGAAGAACCGAGATACCGAGTCTGATTGGAACGTCTTGGGAGGAGGTCTATTCCTTCGTTGACCGTGAGAGCTTGTCATGGGCTAAGTTGGGACTCCCCTGCAGGGATTTGAACTTTCGAAAGCCATGCCCGCGGTTATGGGCAGATGGGAATTTGTTAATGTCCGGTTGTAGATAACTTGAACCTTAACTTAATTAAAATGAATCAACTGAGTGTGTTACCGTGATGGCCTCTTCTCGGCGGGGTCCGGGAAGCGGACACGGTGTTGGAGTAATGCTTGCGCAGGTTTTCCTCTAGTTTCTCGCTCGCGCTTTGCCTCCTCTTCTCGCTCTATTTTTCGAATAAGTTAGCCACCATATTTTGCTAGTCGCTTGCTGCAGCTCCACATATATTTGTACCTTGCCTTACCTATAAGCTTAAATAGTCTTGATCACGAGGGTGCGACATTGCTGAGTCCCTGTGGCTCACAGATTACTATTACACCAGATGCAGGGCCTGATGATTCCGCTCCAGGAGACGCGCTTGAGCTCAAGTGGGAGTTCGACGAAGACTCTCAACGTTACTATGTTTCCTTTCCTGATGATCAGTAGTGGTGCCCAGTTGGGGGTGATCGGGACCGTGTCGCATGTTGGGTTATCTTTTATTTTGGCGCCGTAGTCGGGCCATGAGTGATTATATGATGTAATGTTATTTATGTACCTTGATTGACGTGGCGAGTGTAAGCCAACTATGTTATCTCCCCTTTATTATTGATATTACATGGGATGTTGTGAAGATTGCCTTACTTGCGACATATGCCTTCAATGCGATTATGTCTCTAAGTCGTGCCTCGACACATGGGAGCTATAGTCGCATCGAGGGTGTTACAAGTTGGTAATCAGAGCCTTCCCCGACCTTAGGAGCCCCATTGCTTGATCGTTATTAGCGGCCGAGTTGTGTCTAGAAAAAAATGTTTTGAATCTTTTAGGAATTATATATCGGAGAGTTTAGGAATTCTTTTTACTTCCCAGTCTCCTCAATGCTCTGGTAAGGCATCCTGACGCAGAGTTTTGACTCTTCTCTTCTCAAATTTCACTAAAAAAAATTTAGGATCACGCGGGTATCTTGGAATCGTTCCGATGGTTTTATGATGAGAACATTGTCTTGGTGCCTCCTGTTAGGGGTTTTGTGGAAGTGTCCCGGGGAGTTGAGCTCTGAGGTGTTGTCGTCATAATTTTATCGTTGCAGTTCTAGAATACCTGAGTTTAGTACGCCGACATCGAAAATCTCTTTTATGCAGTTCGTTGGTGAGATAACCTCGACGCCACCCAGTACTGGGGAGGGAGTTCGGGAGTATCACCATAACTTGTATAACGGATGCTTTTCGAAGGTTGAGGTAGGTGGTTTCCGGAGTTTTTTCTCGGTTATGTGTTGAAGGATGGATACAGCTGGATGTAGGGTTTTGCTAGATTTGGGTGAGATATTATGCTTCCCCTGTATCCCCAACACCTGATTGCATAACTGGAAAGGTTCGGGAGTTTCATAGGTGGGAATTCTAGTAGCTCTAGTTCTTCTTCCACGGATATTGGTTTGAGATTGGGATTTCTTACCGATTATTCGTTCTTGATCCGTACCTTGTTGATTTATTTCTCTACCTTAATTCTAAGTGGTTTCTCAATTTATGGATATGTGACCATTTCAAGAGGAATGCATTCGTTCATTTTGTTCGGATGTGAAGACTATATGTTGCAATTTTCATTCTGTTGGATTCAGCTTCAATATTTGTCTGTCAATGTGCTAATGGATGTCAACCTCTTCAGGATGGCTCCTCCAATGCGCACGACTCCGAATCCTGATCCGCCACCACCTCCACCTCCTCCGGAGGCATGGCAAGCTGTGATGGCCACAACCAATGCAAACACACAGTTGATCATGCAAATTCTCCAAGAGCGCAATCAAGGCAACCAAGGGAACCAAGGCAACAATCAGAATCACTTTGCTTCACTCAACCAGTTCCTTGCTAATGGGCCAAAGACTTTCAGCAATTGTGTTGAGGCAACTGATGCTGACGATTGGCTTGTGGATCTGTGCAAGCATTTCAAGTGCAGTAACGTCAGGCCTGAGGACTTTTTTAAGTTTGCTTCCTTCGAACTCAAAGATCAAGCTACAGAATGGTTCCAGTAGTACAAGGATTCCAGAGGTGGACGTGTTATCACCTGGGATGAATTCCGTCAAGATTTCCGAGCTCATCATATTCCTCAGAGCGTGGTTGAAAGCAAGCGTGAGGAATTCCGCAACCTGAAGAAAGGCTCTTTGTCTGTCTATGACTACAACAAGTTGTTCCAGAAGCTCGCCCACTTTGCTAAGCGGGACGTACCTGATGAGAAGAGCATGATATACCAGTTCAGGGGTGGTCTCAGAGAAGAAATTCAGCTAGCTCTTGTTCTCTTCGAGCCCTTGAGGTACGATGAGTTCTACAACATGGCACTGAAGCAAGAGGCTGCTCAATTGAGGTGTGATGCTTCCAAGAAGCGAGTCAGAGATGTTACTCCTTCTTCCTCTACTCAAGTGGCCAAGCAGCAGAAGTATTGGCTTCCTCCTCCTCCGTTCCGTCAGCCGTATCAGCAGAAGAGCAAAGGTGGCAGTGCATCCTCCCACCCACCCAACCCTGGCTTTCAGAACAAGACTTCATCTCAACCTCCAAGATCGAGTGCTCCGTATCACCGTCCGCTTTCAGAGGTCATGTGCAACAAGTGCCAACAGAAGGGTCACTATGCCAACAAGTGTTTCAACCAGAGGCATCTTCCTCCTCCTCCTGTCAGATCGGCAAGTACAGTTGTGGTCAAGCATAACCCCAAGCACGCCAAGGTCAATTTGATGAATGCAGCTCAGGCAGAGGACTTGTTAGATGTCATCATGGGTAACCTTCCTGTTAATGATGTTCCAGCTAATGTTCTTTTTGACACTGGTGCATCGCATTCTTTCTTGTCATGCCCTTTTGCATCGAAGCACAATGTTAATACTGAGATCATGCCCAAAGTCTTGCAAGTTGTTTCTCCCGGCAAGCTTTTGACTTCTAGTTTGGTTGCTCCCGATATCTCTATCACGTGGGGTGACTACAAGTTTCTCTCTTCTCCGGTGGTTCTTGGTAACCCAGATATTGATCTTATTCTCGGAATGGATTGGCTTTCTAAGCACAAGGCTCAGCTTGATTGTGCAGCCAGGCAGATTCAATTGACTCATTCGTCTGAGGATGTAATTGTCTTTGCCGCTCGTCATGATACTATCCGTCTGTTTGCTCTCAATGAGAAGGGTGAACTCGATGCCATCTCGCAAATTCCAGTTGTTTGCGAATATCAAGACGTCTTTCCAGAAGAGCTTCCAGGAATGCCTCCGCACCGGCCAGTTGAATTCGTTATTGATCTTGAGCCTGGTACGCAACCTGTTTGCAAACGTCCTTACAAGCTCGGACCTGAAGAGTTGAAGGAGCTGAAGAAGAAACTCGATATTCAAGAGAAAATGGGTCTCATCCGGCCTAGTTCTTCTCCGTGGGGTTGTGGTGTTCTTTTTGTTAAAAAGAAGGATGGAACGGACCGACTTTGTGTTGATTACCGTCCATTGAACAAGAAGACCATCAAGAACAAATACCCACTTCCCAACATCAACGAGCTGTTCGAACAACTCAAAGGTGCTCAAGTATTCTCCAAGCTTGATCTCCGTATGGGTTATCATCAGATTCGAATCCGTGAGCAAGATATTCCCAAGACAGCTTTCAGGACAAGCTATGGTTCATACGAATACACTGTCATGTCTTTTGGCCTCGTCAACGCTCCTCCGACGTTCTCTCGCATGATGAACTTCATCTTCAACGCCTACACCAATGACTTCGTTTTGGTCTATCTCGACGACATTCTGGTTTTCTCGAAGAACAAGGAAGATCATGCCAAGCACTTGCGTTTGGTACTCGATAAGCTCAGGGAACATCAGTTCTACGCCAAGTTCTCCAAGTGTGAATTTTGGCTCGATGAGGTTCTTTATCTTGGTCATATCATCTCTGCCAAGGGCATTGCGGTGAATCCTGAGAAGGTGTCTGCAATTGTGAATTGGGAACCTCCTCAGAACGTGAAGCAACTCCGTAGCTTCCTCGGTCTCGCAAGCTATTGCCGAAGATTCGTTGAAAACTTTTCTAAGATCGCGAAGCCTCTCTCTAATCTTCTCCAGAAGCACATCAAGTACGTTTGGTCTCCGGAGTGTGACATTGCTTTCAACACTTTGAAAGAGAAATTGATCACTGCTCCAGTTCTGACTCTGCCTGATGAATCCAAGCCGTACGAGGTCTTTTGTGATGCCTCTCTCCAAGGTCTTGGCATAGTATTGATGCAAGAGAAGAAAGTTGTTGCTTATACCTCTCGGCAATTGAAGCCTAATGAGAAGAACTACCCCACTCATGATCTCGAGTTGGCGGCAGTTGTGCATGCTCTTTTGACTTGGAGACATCTCTTATTGGGAAGAAAAGTGGACATTTTCACTAATCACAGGAGTCTCAAGTACATCTTCACTCAACCTAATCTCAACCTCAGGAAAACTCGATGGGTCGAAATGATTCAAGAGTATAATCCGAGTATCGAGTATACTCCAGGCAAGGCCAATGTGATTGCTGACGCATTGAGCAGGAAGGCTTACTGCAACAGTCTTATTCTCAAGCCTTATCAACCCGAGCTTTGTGAAGCTTTCCGCAAACTTAATCTGCAAGTTGTTCCTCAAGGTTTGCTCGCCAACCTTCAAGTCTCTCCTACCTTGGAAGACAAGATTCGCCAAGCCCAGCTTCTTGATGCTATGGTGAAAAAGGTGAAGATTGGGATTGCCAAGAGTCAACCCAAGTACAAGTGCTACCGCCTTGATGACAAGGATACTCTCTTCTTCGAGGATCTATTGTTGTACCCAAAGGTGAACTTCGTAAAGTGATCATGAACGAGGATCACAATTCTCTCCTCTCCATCCACCTTGGGAGCACGAAGATGTACCAGGACCTCAAACAGGCTTATTGGTGGACTCGAATGAAGCGCGAGATTGCTCAATTCATGAATGAATGTGATGTCTGCAGAAGAGTGAAGGCAGAACACCAAAGGCCAGCTAGTCTCCTCCAACCTCTTGCCATTCCAGAATGGAAGTTTGATCACATTGAAATGGACTTCATGACTGGGTTTCCAAAGTCCAAGCGTGGAAATGATGCTATATTCATTGTCATCGACAAACTCACTAAAGTGGCTCACTTTCTGCCTATCAAAAGAGTCGATCACTGCAGCTCAATTGGCGGAACTCTATACCTCTCGGATTGTCTCTCTGCACAGTATTCCTCAAGTGATCTCTTCAGACCGTGGCAGCATCTTTACCTCCAAGTTTTGGGATTCTTTTCAGAAGGTCATGGGCACCAACATCTGCTTCAGCACAGCTTTCCATCCTCAAACTAGCGGTCAAGTCGAGCGTGTCAACCAGATTCTTGAAGATATGCTCAGGGCTTGTGTGATCTCCTTCGGCATGAAGTGGGAGGATTGTCTTCCTTATGCTGAATTCTCCTACAACAATAGTTTTCAAGCAAGTTCGGGCAAGGCCCCATTTGAAATTTTGTATGGCAGGAAGTGCCGTACCCCTCTCAACTGGTCTAAAACCGGTGAACGTCAGCTTTTGGGTAATGACTTAATCACAGAGGCAGAGGAAATGTGCAAAGTCATTCGTGATAACCTCAAAGCAGCCCAATCCCGCCAGAAGAGCTACTATGATAGTAAGCACCGTGATTTTGCTTTTGAGATCGGAGATCATGTTTACCTCCGCGTCTCTCCTATGAAAGGTACTCGTCGCCTTGGTATCAAAGGGAAGCTTGCCCCCAGATACGTGGGACCTTTCAAGATTGTCAGCAACAGAGGCGACCTCGCCTATCAACTCGAGCTTCCTTCAAATTTTGCAAATGTTCATGATGTGTTTCATGTCTCTCAGCTCTGAAAGTGCTTCAAGACTCCTGACCGCACCGTCAACTTCGAAGACATTGAGCTCCAAGAAGATCTCTCCTATCGTGAGAACCCAGTTGCTATTCTTGAAAAGACTGAACGCAAGACTCGCAACAAGTCAATCAAATTCCTCAAAGTTAAGTGGTCACACCATTCCGACCGTGAAGCTACCTGGGAATGTGAGGATAACCTCCGTTCTGAGTACCCGACGTTCTTTCAGTCCTAGATCTCGGGACGAGATCCTTTCGTAGTGGTGGAGTGTTGTCACACCCCAGATGTAACTTTCCCAATTTGTCCTCCAACTCTTGCCGTTTCCGGCGTTAAGTTATTTTATTTTCTCGGGTTCGGGTCTTTGTCTCCATGTGTTGTTGTCGTTGTCATGCATCTCATATCATGTCATCATGTGCATTGCATTTGCATACGTGTTCGTCTCATGCATTCGAGCATTTTCCCCGTTGTCCGTTTTGCATTCCGGCGCTTCGTTCTCCTCCGGTGGTCATTTCTACCTTTCTTTCGTGTGTGGGGATAAAACATTTCCGGATTGGACCGAGACTTGCCAAGCGGCCTTGGTTTACTACCGGTAGACCGCCTGTCAAGTTTCGTATCATTTGGACTTCGTTTGATACTCCAACGGTTAACCGAGGGACCGAAAAGGCCTCGTGTGTGTTGCAGCCTAACACCCCTCCAATTTGGCCCAAAACCCACCTAAGCCTTCTCCATCATCTAGATCGTTCGTTCGCGATCGCGTGGCCGAAAACCGCACCTCATTTGGACTCTCCTAGCTCCCTCTATGCCTATAAATAGGTCCTCCTCGAAAAATCTGGATCCCCCTCGTCCAAAACCCTAAAAAATCGTCTCCGCGCCGGCCGGACACGTCCGCCCGGGCCGGACGCTTCCGCCGCCGCCAACCCGCGCTCGCCACGTGGCCGGGCGAGCCCCACATCGCCGCCGCCGCCCGAGGCCCGCCCGAGCCCGCGGCTCCGCCACTCCGGCCGCTGCCACCATCGCCGTGGCCGCCCCGCCCGGCCACCGCTCCGGTCCCGCGCTGCCCGCCACCACCGGCGCCGCCCCGGCCTCTCCTCCCCTCGGCATCCTCTTCCTCCCTCCACTCCGGCCGCCGCACGGCCATCGACGCCGGCAAGACCCCGGCGAACCCCGGGGCACGTGCAAACCCTAGATCTGGGAGGTGGTTTTTCTTCTAAGTCCTAAAAATCCCAGATCCATATGCTCCTGTTCATCGTGTCGTATCTCCGTATCCGTAACTCCGTTTTTGGCATATAGCATATCAAAATGTTCATCTCAAAGAGTACAACATTTCGTTCCATTGCATCATTTTCATTTGAGTTCATCTTGATGCCCGAAATGCTGTTAGAAGAGGGCTACTTGAGTTAATTGTCAGATCTACTGCTCCTTTTAGATATTTGTCATTTTTGCCATGACTATTGTGTGCATTATATGACCATGAGTTCTAAATATGTTTTGTTATGGGTTTTGTCATGTTTTCAGAGGTGCAAACCATGTATTTTTGTGATGTGTGTGGTGACTAGCACAAGCTTGCCAAGTGAGGCACTTGGTAATTCTGATTTCAGGGACTTAGCAATTCCAATAAGTCCTTGAGCTGTTTATCTCATGTTGCCATATGTTCATGTTGTTTCCTAGTGATCCGTGCCTCTTTTGAGGATGATCAGTAAGGATGTTTTGTTAATCTTGTAGTGCTCTATCCATCCATGTCTTTGTTTGCAATTATGGAGCAACCTAGCTTGAGTCAATCGAGCTCTACTTTTGCTACTTTGTGAATCTGGGCAGATTGTCTACTTGTTAGCGATTTTGCCGATGATGTTGTAGTTGATCCGTGCATGCTATGCTATTGTTCATGCCTTGTCTAGCTTGCATTTTGTGTATTATTGATGGGCGTATGCTTAGATTGTCATGACTTGCCCTGTGGTGAGTGCATCAAGCTCGTAAACATGCCTACTTGAGTTATGTTTCAGCATGTGCCAGTTTTCACTAAGTCTGAAAACTGATTATGTTTTTGCTATGTTCACATGCTTGCAATTGTATTTTTTGATCCCTTTTGGCTCAAGGTCACTAAGGGACTTTTGTTAAGCTCTTTGAGTATCTCCATGCCATACTTTACTTTTCCATGTTCAGGTCCTGTAGCATGTAGTTTTGCTGCTTCGAAGAGTGCTACCTGATCTGAAATTCCAGACAAGTGTTAATTTCACCAAGTCTGAAATCTGTTTGCCATATGCATTTTTGCCATGCTTGTTTGAACCTGTTAATGGATGAATTGGCTGTAGCTCAGTGATAGACTTTTGTTAAGCATCTTGAATGCATCCCTGCCATGTATTTTGTTGTCATGTTCGAGTGTTGTAGCATGTTCATCTGATTGCATTTAGATGGCTACTTGCTGTAAATCGCAGAACGTGGCCATATTTGAATTTCTTGCCATTTCCAAACCGTAACTCTGATTCCGGCGTTCTTTATATCGTTTTAAAGCGATTTCATCTCATCTTTCCAGTGGCACACTTGGATTCCCAAGTTGAGGCCAAGTTCATGCTTTCCCTGTCTAATCTTGCATACGCATCCCACATCGCATCCCGCATAGCATACCATCCTTGCATCATAGTGTTTGATCCTTGCACGTGGTTGATTTTGTCCTTGTTGCTTGTTTGTCTTGTTTGGGTAGAGCCGGGAGACGAGTTCGCTAATGAGGAGCCTGTTGAGTTTGCTTTCGAGGATC
The DNA here is from genome assembly GCF_003073215.2 of Triticum urartu. Classification (NCBI taxonomy): domain Eukaryota; kingdom Viridiplantae; phylum Streptophyta; class Magnoliopsida; order Poales; family Poaceae; genus Triticum; species Triticum urartu. Next base: position 199,165,720 of record NC_053027.1, on the reverse strand, counting down.
CAGTCAACTCGGACAACTTTGCAGGCAAGATGATCATACCCTCGAAATCACTACTATCTTTGCTATGCTAGATTGCTCGCTCTTTTGCTATGCCAATGCTACGATGCCTACCACTTTCTTTCATGCCTCCCAAATTGCCATGTCAAAACCTCTAACCCACCATGTCCTAGCAAACCGTTGATTGGCTACGTTACCGCTTTGCTCAGCCCCTCTTATAGCGTTGCTAGTTGCAGGTGAAGATTGGAGGCCGTTCCTTGTTGGAACATTTATTTACTTTATGGGATATCATTATATTGCCATGTTATCTTAATGCATCTATATACTTGGTAAAGGGTGGAAGGCTCGGCCTCTCGCCTAGTGTTTTGTTCCACTCTTGCCGCCCTAGTTTCCGTCATATCGGTGTTATGTTCCCGGATTTTGCGTTCCTTACACGGTTGGGTTATAATGGGAACCCCTTGATAGTTCGCCTTGATTAAAGCTTTTCCAGCAATGCCCAACCTTGGTTTTACCATTTGCCACCTAGCCTCTTTTCCCTTGGGTTTCCGGAGCCCGAGGGTCATCTTATTTTAACCCCCCCGGGCCAGTGCTCCTCTGAGTGTTAGTCCGACTGAGTAGACTGCGGGGCCACCTCAGGGCAACTTGAGGGTTGGTTTTACTCGTAGGATGTCTCATCTATGTGTGCCCTGAGAACGAGATATGTGCAGCTCCTATCGGGATTTTTCGGCACATTCGGGCGGTGTTGCTGGTCTTGTTTTAACCTGTCGAAGTGTCTTGAAGAACCGAGATACCGAGTCTGATCGGAACGTCTTGGGAGGAGGTCTATTCCTTCGTTGACCGTGAGAGCTTGTCATGGGCTAAGTTGGGACTCCCCTGCAGGGATTTGAACTTTCGAAAGCCGTGCCCGCGGTTATGGGCAGATGGGAATTTGTTACTGTCCGGTTGTAGATAACTTGAACCTTAACTTAATTAAAATGAATCAACTGAGTGTGTTACCGTGATGGCCTCTTCTCGGCGGGGTCCGGGAAGCGGACACGGTGTTGGAGTAATGCTTGCGCAGGTTGTCCTCTAGTTTCTCGCTCGCGCTTTGCCTCCTCTTCTCGCTCTCTTTTGCGAATAAGTTAGCCACCATATTTTGCTAGTCGCTTGCTGCAGCTCCACATATATGTGTACCTTGCCTTACCTATAAGCTTAAATAGTCTTGATCACGAGGGTGCGAGATTGCTGAGTCCCTGTGGCTCACAGATTACTATTACACCGGATGCAGGGCCTGATGATTCCGCTCCAGGAGACGCGCTTGAGCTCAAGTGGGAGTTCGATGAAGACTCTCAACGTTACTATGTTTCCTTTCCTGATGATCAGTAGTGGTGCCCAGTTGGGGGTGATTGGGACCGTGTCGCATGTTGGGTTATCTTTTATTTTGGCGCCGTAGTCGGGCCATGAGTGATTATATGATGTAATGTTATTTATGTACCTTGATTGACGTGGCGAGTGTAAGCCAACTATGTTATCTCCCCTTTATTATTTATATTACATGGGATGTTGTGAAGATTGCCTTACTTGCGACATATGCCTTCAATGCGATTATGTCTCTAAGTCGTGCCTCGACACGTGGGAGCTATAGTCGCATCGAGTGTGTTACAAGGACGGAGGAGGCTGGTGTGGGGATGGTGTTCTAGCATGGACGGTGTATGAATGGGAAAATGGAGGGAGAGGTACGGGGAACCATGTTTTTGGGACGTGCCTGTCTGAAATATGGGAAAGTTACGAACTTAGCCCCCGTTTAAAATTTGGACGTCTCGTCAGTTGGGGATAGGACAGTAATCTCGCATCTCGCAAATATTTCCCCAGAGCGATTTCGGGCGAGGAGAGGGTGTTTTGGTGCCCATGGTTGGCGCCCACGGTGTATGAACCGGGCTGACAGGTAGTGCGGTTGTGTCACGTCTGAGTGAAGTTACAAAACTGCCCCTATTGAAAATATTTGCCTACATTGATTTCGGTCGAGTCGAGTTTGTTTTGCCGCCCACCGTGTATGAATGGGGAATTGGAGGGAGAAACAGAGGTCTTTCGCACGAGCTTGAATCAAATGTGTTTGCCGCCCATGTTTGGCGCCCACCATGTCGGAATGGGCTCAGAGGCGGTCGTGTCACATCTAATTGAAGTTACTAGCCTACCCCTATCGAGAGTAGTGGAAATCGGGCTGATGGATTGTCCGTGTAAGGGGTAGACAATAATTTCCATCTCCCAAACACTTGGCTTTGGGCAGCCGACGTGGGAGTGGACATTTTGCCGCTTCCTTCGAATTTTGGGACAATAAGCATCCTCGTTTACACTGGCAACTAAATTCGAGTCCATTTTGTATTCCTATACGAATCTTTATAAATCATTCTATGTGTTTTTATATATCTTCAAAAGCACAAAAAAGATGTATTCCACTGTCATATATGAATATGATTTACAAATGCCGATACTCGAATTCACAAGCTAGAATCCAGTTTAAGGTGAATTCGAATATTTAGAACACTTTATGTCCAACTCAAATGTCACACGCAGCATAATGTGTACTCCCATTTAGATATGTACACAAGCAATGTATTAAGATTCAAATACCGAGTCAATCAACCAATAATGTATAAAACTAACATACATATAAACACTTATAGAGTATATGGATCAATAATATAAACTAACATACATAAGCCAGGCCGCTGTACTTTTTTTTGCTAGAAGAGCATCCTTTTTAGCGAAGCTAGTACAACATCTTAGCCCTTTCCGATGCGTGCCACTTATGATCCATCTATACTACTATTATTGTCGAATACACATTCAGCTCGATTGGCATATTTGTAGGTCTGGCACAGCAATCAAAATGAAATGTCTCCGAGTCTTATCAATTAATATAGACTTGTGCTCAAATAGAATTACAAACCAAAAAACAAAAAATAATTATTACATGATCTCTAAAACAAATGGTTTGATCGATTACATGAACAAACAACACAAAGGTTATTTGACGATGGAAAGAACATTACACCTATGATTTACCAAGTGGGAATTTAATTTCCTTTTTTCCTTCAGGACCTTAACAATGTGGTCGGTCTCAGCTTGCTTCGTTTTGAAATCCACCAAATATTTAATGGTTGTCTTGAGTACTGCTTGTGATTGTGCTGTTTGCTTTCTCAACATGACAACTTCATCTCTAAGTGCAGAAGCAGAATATCTTTATACAACTAGTTTAGCCTCTAGAGCATGAGTAGTTGGAAATTCATGACGCACGATTGGGCCGGTGCCACTGCTGTGGGATGATACAACGTCCATGGGGACCTCGCTCTTTGATCTTGGGCTAACCTGTTTTGCCATTAAAGTTCTGATTGGATTCCGAAAAGTTGAAGTTAGCAAAACATCTAAATTGGGAGTTATAACAGCAAACCAGTTAAACAAACAAGGAAATAAAGAGTTTCAATTGGATGCTGAAAAGTAGTTATTAACATCATTGTAACCGGTTGTTCCAGCAGCAAAGCAGTTAAACAAACAACTTTTTCAAAAGGTACCTGTTGTGGCATTGGAGTTTCTCTTGGATCCTGAAAAGTTGAGTAGCCAGTAACATGATTAGAACAACTGGTTGCAGCAGCAAAGCAGTTAAACAAACAAGTTTTGCAAAAGGAACCTGTTGTGGCATTGGAGTTTCTCTTGGATCCTGAAAAGTTGAGTAGTCAGTAACTTGATTAGAGCAACAAGTTACAGCAGCAAACCTGTTACACAAATATATTTTTGAAAATTTACCTGCTGTGCAATTGGACTTCCAATTGGATCCTAAAAACTTGAAGTTGGTAAGATGATTACAGCAACAATTTATAGTAGCAAACCAGGTAAACAAGGAAGTTTCTGAAAACATACCTGTTGTGCCAACGGAGTTTCAGTTGGATCCTGCAAACTGGAATGTTACCAATCGATAAATAAATTTTTGCAAGAGCCATATGAAACTAACATCAAACTAGTAAAACTAACCAATTTTGGCAACGTATTTAGTTACACATGAACTAGTAAAACTAACATGTTCTTGGCAACGTACTAAAGTAACAAGTCGGTATTGTTTACCAGCAACACAGACATCTATAAATTTCTTTGATGTAAGCAAAATGATTCCAAAATAGATATAAGTTAAAAAGACCGTGCCCCTCATTTAAACCTGACAGTTGTCTATCTATGAACATGCAAACATTACTAGTTCTACAAGTGATAACAGCAAACCATTTAAATAAACAAGGTATTAGAACGTAAATTACACGTGAATTCTGCTGCACCCTAGAAGTACATATGGCCAGCTATCTACGTGCTTAAGTAGCTATTTAAGTTCAGGCAAATAGGTAATTCTTAACAGTAAGTATCAAACACATAGATAGGCGTAGTCTATAATAGGATTAACAGGCTATGGCATTATGTAATCAGTAGCAAACTAAATTAAGCCAAGCAACGTAATTGAAAATTTTTGCAATAAGTGGCTAACTAAAATTCTGAGAAGCGGGTAACTGAACTTACGCTAGCTCTTTGTACAAGCACACTGCAACTTCTTTTTCGCTTACAAGGTTCTACGAAGGAGTCCATGGCATCAATTGCTTGGATACGCAGTCGCAATACTTCTTTCTTTCCACACAGCATTGGTAAGTCGAATGGTTAATCTGGTAAGATGGTGCATCCTTGATATGTTATATGAGGACGTGTAGTCAGACTAGTCGTAGCTACACACATCACACTCGCTTTTACTGTATATTTCATGTGATTACATTTGGCATACCGAGATCTAAGCAATCTACAATAGGATGAAAGACTTGCATCCTTCACATTATTGGCGAACTCAGTTCATAGAAACAAGAAATTCAACCATTCTATGGGTAAATCAAAAGCGCCACTAGAATATTTTTCACTACCCCAATCATACACGCAAAAGGGGCGACTCCACCGTAGGGGCTGGTATGGGAGGCCACCTCGGGTGGCTGGAAAGTGTGCACCTAGTTTGAGTCGTCTAGGTTGGCCCAGGCTAGTTATGTTCGTCCCAACGCACGACCAGGCAATGAAAAAAATGAAGAAAAACATTTCAATTTGGATGGGCCAATAACATAAGTGCAAGGAAGGCCCTATAACAGGCTCGCAGCCCAAATGAGCGCCTCCCATATCGATCGACAGTAGGAAAAATCTCAATTCCATCCCTCCAGCCTCTAGTCCGGTTCGCTCCAAACCTAGCCACCGCTGTACGGACCAACACAACACTTCCTCGCACCCTCATTGGAGGGCGGTCGCCGGGCTTCAAGTGAATGGAAGGACAAGAAGATGAAGATCCAGCCCTGGGTGTAGCCTGCGTGGGAGGCAGCGGCGGTAGCACAGGCATGGCATCGAGCTTGCGCAAATGGACAGTCGCAGCTTGCAAGAGCAGCATGGGCAACGAGCAGGTACATTGATAACCACAAGTATAAGGGATTAGTTGTAGCCTCTTTCCATAAGTAAGAGTGTCGAACCCAACGAGGAGCTAAAGGTAGAACAAATATTCCCTCAAGTTCTATCGACCACCGATATAACTCTACGCATGCTTGAAGTTCGCTTTACCTAGAACAAGTATGAAACTAGAAGTACTTTGTAGGTGTTGTGGGATAGGTTTGCAAGAATATAAAGAGCACGTTAATAAAAACTAGGGGCTGTTTTAGGTAAAGAAGCAATAAAGTTAGTATAGCGAGTGTGGAAAAGTGGTTGGTAGGAGTTGCGAAATTGTCCCTAAGCAATTGACTACTTTACTAGACCGATAGCAAGTTTTATGTGGGAGAGGCCACAGCTAGGATGTCATCCCTGACTTGGAATTCTATGCACTTATGATTGGAACTATTAGCGAGCATCCACAACTACTAACGTTCATTAAGGTAAAACCCAACCATAGCATTAAGACATATTGGTCCCCCTTCAATCCTGTATGCATCAATTTCTATGCTAGGTTGAATCTTCTGTCGCTGTTGGGGATATGACTACCAGGAATGACCCACCCAGGAGGGGCCGGGTCAATAGCAATGGTGGGTTAACTAAAGGAAGCCCGAAGAGTACACAAGGTGACGGTTTATGATAAGATTTGTAGTAGGCCGAAGCCCAGAGGCGGCTTAAGACCCATGAGTATAAACTGCCATGTATGATAAGACTTGTAAAGCAAGGCATGTAAAAGACGTCACCGAGCCGGACACGTTGTATGAGCCGGCCGGGACTCTGTAGGCCGCAGGGCGTCTACCCGTGTATATAAGGGGACGACCCGGCGGTGGCTTAGGGAAAGAAACAACAGATCGACAGCCAAGCTAGCGTATTTTGCTCCTTGGTCATCGAAACCTAGCAATACCACAACAACTAGACTATGCTTTACCTTCACCGTAAGGGGCAGAACAAGTATAAACCTCTCGTGTCCTTTGCCCCGATTAACCCCTTTAAGCTTCCTAGTTGCGATGGACTCCCGACTAAGTCCTTTCAATAGGACATCTGCCATGACAATTCCATGACAGTTGGCGCCCACCGTGGGGCCAGCGCACGGTGGATTTGAGTTCTTGAAGGGAAGCTTCGATGGGCTCAAGGGATACGCTGTGGGCTGGATGACCAAGAGTCGTCGTGGCAAGCTCTACATCGACGACGCAGGCTGAGGCCCTGACGCCGACTCAATTGAGTACGGGTACCGGGTCCCCTTCGGCAGAATCCACACTTCATCGGCCGGATTGGCGAGCCGGGCCCTGAGCCGGACATCTGCACCGACCTCATCGAGACGGCTCAGCGTGCGAGACCCGCATGGACTCAGCCCGCCGTGAGGCGTGCCTTGGTATGTTGCATCCATGGAGGGGAGTTTTCTGAAGGATCTATGGATGGCAGCGAGACGGCTGTCCACTCTGACGGCGAGTCGTCCACAGGTGAGACGGATTCATTGTATCAACTAAAGGATGGCGGGCTTGGGGGCTGTTGCGATGGCAGCAGTATTCCGGACCCCTTTGAGCCGCCAAATAGAGCCGAAATCTTCATGGTTGGTATGTAGCTCGTTCAAAACTCTATGGCTGCAGCAGCGATAACCACCGGATTGGCAGCGGCCGGGTCAGGAGACCCCGCGCGCCCGCCGGCTCAGGTGCTGATGGATCTCATGGATAGGATGACGACCCTATTGACCACCGTGGTTGAACCGGCGGACAAAGCTCAACATGATGCGGAGGTGACACGGTTACGTGGGGAAGTAGCTCAAGCCAAGGAAAACTTGGTGGCAGAGGACGTCCGGATGGCTGCAGAACGGGCGGCTTTAGACGCTCGGGCTCAGCAGCTTCAATCAGAGGCTTTTCAGCTTTCAATGAATCTGAACGCGTCAAACGAGGTCATGAGGAGAAGGCACCAGAAGACTCAATCATGTATGCCCCTTACTTATGATCCTAGGAATCTTTTCCACACACCCGGGGCTAGTCCCAGTAACCCACCGGAGGCAAACCGGGTCACAACACCCGGGGCTGGGGGGCCGGCTCAGCCACGAGCTATGGAACCCCCATGGATGAATACGGCTCCGCCTCATTATACACCAACACCGCCGAGTCATTTTTCTAACCCTTTGGAGAATCTGATTGCTGCATCGGCACACCTGGCGGCTCTCCCAATAGAAGGCGATTCCCCGACGGCGATCGAAACACGAAGGGTTAGAGATCTTCTTCATACAGCTCTGGCACAGCTGGATTAATACTCTTATAGTCGAAACAGGATTCATTCAACCCCTCGCCCAAGCCGGAGCCCAAGCTATAGCAGGCATCTAGATTCAGTGACCATGTCAAGCAATGCTAAGCGCCATAACCAGCCACGCAGGTATGAACCGGCGCATGATGGAGCTCTTAACTTGGTGGACCAGGAGAGAATCCGCCAAGAGGCTCAGCGGGCGGTTCAACAGGCAGCTGAGCAGGCGGCTCACCAGGATTTTTCGGTTTATCCAACGGCCTCTGTTGAAGCAGGTGTGGCCACAAGGACAGGAGGTGTCCCTTGTCTGGTGCCGGCTCTGTGTAATGAACGTTTGCCAAAGGACTTTAAGGGGCCTCGCAAGGTGCCTAATTACATAGCCGACTTATAGCCAGGGGCATGTTTTGAAAGTTATGAGATGGCCATGGAATTGTTGGAGGTCAGTGACGCAACAATGGCCAAGTACTTCACTATGATGTTGGATGGAACAACTCACACTTGGTTAAGGGGGTTGCCACCCAATTCCATCGGCTCATGGGCAGAGTTAAAAGCCCGGTTCATTCAGAACTTTAAAGATACATGCAAGCAGCCCATGTCGATTGTGGATTTGACTGATTGCAAGCAAGAGGAAGGTGAATCGATGACCCATTGGGTGTGCCGTGTGAAGGAAATAATACATTCATCTGATAAGATGGATGCCGGCTTCGTGGTCTTAATGTTGGAGAAAAATTGCCGTTTTGAACCTCTAAAACAGAAGCTTCGGCGGCTCAAGCGTGATTGTAATGACATGGGCTAGCTGATGGCGGCTCTGGTCAAGTACGCCGATTCTGATAGTACCAAGGATCCCGTGTCTGACATAGAGAAGACAAGGATGGGAAAGAAGAATGGAAACGGCAAGGGTCACCAGCATAACCCAGCAAATCAAGGAGGAAACAATAAACGTAAGGCTGACGGTAGTCTGGATTTGTGGCTAACACAAACGCATAGGGCAACAATCAACGGCGTAAGGGGAGGCCACCTCCTCGGTCAGGTGGGTCAGGTCCCGCTCTTGAACAGTTGCTAAATGAACCATGTCCAAGACACAGCACCCGGGAGAAGCCGGCCACCCATCTATGGAAAGACTGTATGATCATGAAGGCTTTCAAGAATTCTAACATGTTCGACTGTAATCATGGACCTAGCAGTGGCTCAGGCGGTGGCGGTTTCCACGGCCCGGGCGGCGGCTCAAGTGCTGGCGGTTTTCACGGCCCGGGCGGCGGCTCAAGCGGTGGAGGTTTTCATGGCTAGGGCCCTCGAGGCAACCAAGGCGGCTATAACCAGCAATCTGGCCAAGGTAGTCAACAGCAGCAGCAATCCAGGTATCAAAGTAACCCAAAGCAGTTAAACAGTGGGCAGTACCATGTGTTCACCACCAGTTTATGCAAAAGGGGCCAGAAACTTCATAAGAAGGTGATGCTGTTGAGCCGGTGGTTCCACGTTATTTGAGATGGTCTGAGCAGCCTATTATGTGGAGTAGGGAACATCACCCTCCATAGGTTGACAATCCGGGTCATCTGGCTTTGGTGGTGGCGCCTCAGGTTGGTGGATATAAATTCACTAAAGTAATGATGAATGGAGGCAGTAGCATCAACATCCTCTATTATAAGACGTTCCGTCGCATGGGGTTAACTAACAAAAGTTTTAGGACGTCCAACACTGTTTTACATGGAGTAGTACCTGGCAAGTCGGCATATCTAGTTGGTAAGATTGATCTGGAAGTAGCCTTTGGAGATGAGCATGATTCTAGGGCAGAGAAGTTAACCTTTGAAGTGGTCAAAATCAAAAGCCCATATCACGCTCTGTTTGGACGGCCGGCTTATGCTAAGTTCATGGCGTGGCCGTGTTATGTTTATCTGCAACTTAAAATGCCTAGTTATAAGGGCACCATCACTGTTCATGGGAGCCGGAAGATAGACTTGGAATGTGAAGAAGGTGATGTTGCTTACGCCGAATCTGTTTGTGCGACAGAGGAATTGAAGTTTTACAAGGATAATGTTGACCCGGCAGACATGACATCTTTGAAGAAGCCAACTATTGACCATGAGCCGGCGTTGAAATTTAAGTCAGCTGACGATACCAAGATGATTGACTTTGTGCCTAGCGACTCATTCAAACAATTCATTATCAGTGCTAACTTGGATCCCAAATAGGAAAGCGTGCTCATCGAATTCATTTGTGAGAACCGAGACATATTTTCATGGAAACCTTCTAACATGCCAGGTGTACCGAGGGAACTCGCTAAGCACACTCTCAATATTGATCCAAAGTTTAAGTCGGTCAGGCAGTATCTTCAGCGGTTCAACGAGGAAAGGCGCAAGGCTATTGGAGAAGAGGTGGCCCGGCTCTTGGCGGCTGGGTTTATTGTTGAAGTTTTTCACCCAGAGTGGTTGGCTAACCCGGTGCTGGTGCTCAAAAAGAACGGCACTTGGCGTATGTGTGTGGATTACACAGATTTAAACAAGGCTTGTCCGGCCGATCCTTTTGCTCTCCCTCGTATTGATCAAATCATTGATGCTACGACGGGTTGTGAGCGTTTGAGCTTTTTGGATGCTTATTCCGGCTATCATCAGATCAAAATGGCAGTTAAGGACCAGGAGAAGACGGCTTTCATTACTCCGTTTGGAGCCTTCTGTTATGTGTCTATGCCTTTTGGGCTTAAGAGTGCCCAGGTGACTTATCAGCGGTGTGTGCAGAACTTCCTTCATAATCATATTGGGCGTAATGTTCATGCTTACATGGACGATATAGTGGTGAAGTCCACAGAGAAGGAAACCTTGGTAGATGATCTGAAGGAAACCTTTGATAACCTCCGGGTCTACAAGATGATGCTCAACCAACCAAGTGCATTTTTGGAGTCCCGGCTGGCAAGCTTTTGGGTTTTTTTGGTGTCTAACAGAGGCATTGAGGCTAATCCGGAGAAAATTAAGGCAATTACATTATTGGCTAAGCCGGCATGCATCAATGACGTTCAGCGGCTAGCGGGTCGTGTTGCAGCTTTAAGCCAATTCATAAGCTGGTTGGGTGAGAAGGCTATGCCGTTGTATCAAATGATGAAGAAGATGGCTGATGTTGTCTGGAGCAACGCTGCTAATTCTGCCTTTGAAGATCTGAAAAGACAGCTTGCCGAACCGCCGGTTCTTGCTGCTCCTATTGAGAAGGAGCCACTATTGTTATATGTGGCTGCTAACACACGTGATGTCGGTGTGGCCATTGTTGTAGAGTGCAAAGAGGCTGGCAAGGAACATCCGGTTCAACGGCCGGTTTACTATGTCAGTGAGGTGCTCATTGAATTCAAGCAAAGATATCCACATTGGCAGAAGCATGTTTATGGGGTGTTCATGGCAAGCCAGAAGCTGAAGCATTACTTTTAGGGTCATCCTATCACGGTGGTTAGCTCTGCTCCTTTAGGACATATGATTCAAAATAGAGAAGCCACAGGACGAGTCGCCAAGTGGGCCATTGAGCTTGGGTCTCATAATTTAAAGTATGTGCAACGTACTTCCATTAAGTCTCAAGCACTGGTGGACTTCATTAACGATTGGACGGAGTTGTAGATACCTGAAGAGAAGCCAGACAACACATATTGGACGATTCATTTCGATGGGTCCAGACAGTTGGAAGGCTCGGGGGCTGGAGTTGTTTTAACTTCTCCTCGAGGTGACAAGTTTTGTTATGTGTTGCGATTAATGTTTCCTTGTACCAACAATGCAGCAGAGTATGAGGGCTTACTCCATGGTCTTTGAATGGCTAAAGAAATGAGTTTAAGCCGGGTACGGTGCCTTGGCGACTCAGATTTGGTGGCTCAGCAGGTATTAGGCAGGTGGGACTCCAAGGACCCTCTCATGGCGGCTTATCGCCGTGAGGTTGACGCAGTTGCTGGACACTTCAAAGGTTATCAAGTGGAGCACATTGACCGCAGAAAAAACAAAGCGGCTGATGCTTTAAGCCGGTTGGGATCTCAGCGTAAGCCAGTGCCACCTAACACTTTTTTAGATGTTCTGCATAATCCTTCTGTCAAGTTGCCTACAGAGGAAGATTTGGCCGTTCCAGACCCGGAGGCACAGTTAGTGGCGGCTCTTCATGTCATTCCAGATTGGACAGTACCGTATTTGGCTTATATGACCCGGGGCGAGTTGCCAGAAGATGAGACCTTGGCTAGACAGATAATCCGGCGGTCTAAGTCAATGACGATTTCCAGTGGTGAGTTGTATCATCGCAGCATCACCGGAGCGTTTCAATGTTGTGTCTCTCCTGAAGAAGGTCAAGAAATTTTTCGTGAGATCCATGAAGGAGATTGTGGCCATCATGCCGGTTCAAAGTCTCTTGTGGCCAAAGCTTTTCGTCATGGTTTTTACTGGCTAACGGCTCACGCTGATGTGGAGGATCTGGTCAGTAGGTGCGATGGGTGTCTAAAATTTGCACGACGAGCACACGTGCCAGCTCAAGAATTGCGGATGATTCCAATCACTTGGCCGTTTGCAGTCTGGGGGCTTGACATGGTTGGACCTTTCAAAAGGTCTAAAGATAAGAAGACACACCTTTTAGTAGCAGTGGACCAGTTCACAAAATGGGTTGAGGCAGAGCCGGTCAGTAAGTGTGATGCGGCCACGGCGGTTCAATTCATAGAGAAGGTGATATTTCATTTTGGCTTTCCACATAGCATTATCACTGACGATAGCACCAACCTATCCCAAGGAGATATGGAAGAGTTATGTCAACGGGAGCATATCTGGCTTGATGTTTCATTAGTAGCTCACCCCCAATCCAATGGTCAAGCTGAACGAGCCAATCAGGGAATCCTGAAAGGTTTAAAACCACGGCTTATGATTCCTTTACAACGGACGCTGGGTTGTTGGGTGGAAGAATTACCTTCTGTGATATGGAGCATCAATACTATTCCTAACAGGTCTACGGGTTATACGCCTTTCTTCATGGTTTATGGAGCAGAGGCAGTCCTGCCAAGTGACATTCATCATGACTCGCCCCGCGTGGCGGCTTACATTGAAGCTGATAACGAGCAAACCCGACAGGATGCGCTTGACTTACTAGATGAGGAGCGAGACTTGGCAGCAACCTGATCAGCAATTTACCAACAGGACCTGCGCCGTTATCACAGCCGTTGGGTTAAGTCCAGAACCTTTCAAGAAGGTGACCTGGTGCTCCGGCTCATCCAGGATCAGTCTGATGCGCACAAGCTATCCCCTCCTTGGAAGGACCCTTTGTGGTCAGCAAGAACTTAAACAACGGTTCATATTACCTTATCGATGTTCGAGACTCACGTAAGTCGGAGGAGGAGACCCGCCGACCATGGAATATTGCTCATCTGCGGCCTTACTACACTTGAGCCACCGGCTCTCATAATATACATACTTTGACGTTGTATATATTATGATTAGTAATAAAGCAGGACCTCTGTCCTTTTTTGATCATATATCTTTATTATTCTAATTATTCAAATGACCAGTTGAGGGCTGATCGTATTTGAATCTAGCTTAACCCTTTTGGTCCGGCTCATGATCGTATTCGAATCTAGCCGTTAAACTTCATGGTCACCAGGGGGTTTCCTGTTCAAACATAGGTCGTATTCGAACCAAAGAGAACATAGTTGTCGTAACCCTCTTGATCGGTGCAAAGCCAAACTCATTAGGGGGCTTCTTGATCGTATCCGAATCATAGCATAACCCCTTTTGAGTCTGACTTGGATCGTATTCGAATCAGGGTCGTTAAAAAACTCTCAAGGTCATTTGGGGGCTTCCTGTTCAAACATAGGTCGTATTCGAACCAAAGAGAACATAGCTATCGGTGCCCTTTTGATCGGCGCAACGCCAAAGCCACTGGGGGCTACATGATCGTATTCGAATCAGAAGCCTCCAAGTTTTTCTTAATGCTTGATTTACATTATTTGAAAGATTCTCTTTTGTTTCATTGGTTTTTTGTTGTCTCGAATCTAACTATAAGGCTGGCTTCAATTTAAACCGGCTTGGTCCTTTGACAATAAGTTGCCAATGTATAACAGTCATCAAGCATATGGAGTATTGACAACGATTGGGTTATCACCCTTACTGTCCGGGTCATACAAGCCGGCAGTTCAGAATCAAAGAACACAGATATGACATTGTCGTTCATAAATAGACTTATCTGTGTTTTTTCGTTAATCAAAGGCTTTTTCAGCTTTGTTTATCTTTACATCTGGTCCTGATTATTCTACTATGATAATTTCATAGTTATATATCGGGTGTTTTAACCCGTCTAGCAATAAATCGCCTGGACAGTTTTTTCATCTTTTGCATACAGGAACAGATTTCAACACTACATATGTGATCAAGGATATAATGCATGATGGTTAAAACAGTCATATGCAACATAATACGCATGATGGCATAGGCAAAACATGCAGTTTTCACGCTAACCTATTACAAGGCATTGAGAGCCCAAAAGGTTAAAATTGTTTTCTCTCCTAAGCAGATGTCAAGCTAAGACTGGTTCATTAAGTCTTGACCAGATTATTCGGACGGTTATGACTCCCCCCTCACCGGTTCACCTCCCTCCACTGGTTGGAAGCTGGGCTTGGACCAATCAAAGCCATCCAGAGCAACGAACTCAGCTTCATCGTCAATTAGACCAGCCGGGTCAATTTCTAGGGCAAAGGTGTGTTGGCGAACCGACGGGATAAGATATGTCACTTTATACGAGGAGTCGCCATCTTCTTATTATCAACAACAAAACCCAGCTGATATTTATCAATGTTGGTTTCCTCGTCAAGGATGGTAGCATGAGGACGAACCCCCTCACACAAGCAACAAAGTCATCTTGATCAAACAAAGTCCCGTCTTCCTTCAAAGGGGGATACCCCTTGGCTACATCAGCCGGGTCTAGTTCAGGCACCCGGGCTTTGGAGAGGCTTAGAGCAGTTAGGGCTCCGGCTTTTGCACAAGTCCACTTGACCTCTTGGAATCTGGCGGGTAAAATAGATAGCTTCTTCAAAACATCACTCAAGAGGTTGGGTCCTTGATTGGCTGGGGAGAAAATAGCAAGCGCCCGTTGAGCCCCAGTATACAGTTGCTCCACCAAGGTGTAAACCACCTTGAGTTTTGTCACGCTGTTTTGACTCAAATTATTGCTCCGTGGACCTTTGAGTATTTTCAAAAAGGTTAAGCAGGCGGCTTATATTTCTGGCAAAAATAGAGTGCAAGTAACTAATGCAAATCACTCACCAAAGATTGCAGAGACCATCTGAGACACACAGTTTTTTAAGCTGGTGAGCTCCGTGGTAACCTCCTTGAGAGCCGCCTCCGCTGTCTCAACACGCTGTATCAGCAAGGTTTTCTCATCGGCCCAGGATTTCTTCTCCACATCAAAACAGGTCTTCAGTTTTTCAGCTTCAGAGAGGCTCAACTGGAGTTTGGAGTCAGCGTTCTTTATCTCCGCCTCTTGAGCCCCCAGCCGGGCCTTTGCAGCAGTCAATTGAGAGCCCAATTCAGTTAGGGCGGTCTACAAACATGCACAGGTGTGTTAAAATTTATTTCAATAAAGGTTATAATGATTAAAGTCCCAAGTGATTTGCAATGCAACACCACTCGGCCCTTGGGGGCTAATGTCTGCCAAAGCAATTTTTTAGATGCAAAATGGCTCTTCTATGCTTAAAGTCCCAAGTGTTTTACAAGTAATAATGCTTGGCACTTGGGGGCTAATGCATGATATTAAGGAATTTTTTTCATGTTGAGCCGGATCACACTATTTGTTTGGACTGATTCAAGGCAGTTATGAAGTCAAGTACCGGCTCATTCATGATAAATTGAGCCGGCCCTTGGGGACTACAGGTGAAATTTATGCCAAATTTAAGGAAAACCTATATCACGAGTCTACAGATCATTCAGGTTCATCATAATCCGGAGACTTGGGGGCTGGCAGAGCATATGTAAGCTAGTGAAAGCCGGAGAACGTACCTCATATTTCAGCTGCAGTTGCTTGACCATCTCAATTTCTGAGTCACGGCTGGAATGCACATGACTGAGGTATCCAGACAGCACATCACTGACTTTCAGGTGAGCGTAGTGAGAGACGTCAAACCACACCTTCTGCCTTTCTAAAGCTTCTTGCTTGGCAGAGTGCCAGGGCAGTATGGTTGGGTTGCCCGGCTCAACGAATCGACTACCAGTAATTAAGACATCATTGTCAGAAGTCGTCGGCGGGTTAGCTGAGCTAGATGGCTCAGCGGTAGACGAATTGAGAATGGTCTCATCAACTAATGGCTCAGGAGGGTCTGCTTGAACATGGACAGTAGGGTCTTCTGGTGCTTCAGATTGTTCAAGAGGAGTTGGTATTGCCGGTTCAGGAGCAGGGTATTTCTGGTCTTCTGCCGGCTTAGCCACCTTGGCTTTCTTGGATTTTGCTTGACCACTAAGAATGGTTTCATGAGTTAGTATAAATGGTGCAGACTCAAAGATGCAGAAGAAAGATAATTTTCCTTCCCCAGGGGCAGTCTTGAAAGCTGGGAATTGAGTTTGTGAAGAATCGCCAGAAGAGCGAGAAACCTCCTGCAACAGTAAAAATAAAGTTAAGAGAGTAAGGAAATAGATTCATTGATAAAAGCAAGAGACAAAGGTGAAAGAAACTTCATTCTGGCATTTTCGAGTATTTTTTAGTAAGCCGGAGGGAAGTTCATTATCGTCATTGGTCCGGGCCTGACGGCGGCTTTCATGTTGCTGCTTTTTCAAAAGAAAATGAGGATCCAAATAATCCAAAGGGTGTGAAAACCTTACTTTCCGGGTTACCATTCGAGGTTTCTATCTTGGCAAAGGGGTTGAGTCAGAGGAAATAGTTACCTCTTCTTCTACTGCCTGGCTGGCCCTCGTGTCATCCTGGCAATAGTCAGTGTCAATAAGATTGTTAAAAAGCAGGCCAAGAGAGTCAAGGGCTACCTCCGACGCAGAAACATCATCCAGCTTGAACATATCAGAGGCGGTTCTTTTCTTCTTGGACTTTCGGGTCGTCTTCTTGGCGGCTATGGCGGCGGCTCTAGCCTTCTTGGCAGCTTCATGATCGTATTTTGCCTTCCAAAAGTCAGACTTGGCCTGTAGGCAAATAACAGGTTAAAGGTCATGCAAGTACTTAACTACTGAAGAAAAAAAAGGGAGTCAAGGGGACTTACCTCTGGTGTCGGGTTAAGCTTGCAGAAAGGATTCAATCCAACTTTACTGCAGTCCTCGTATTTGCGGTTTACGAGGGTTGTTGACATTTCAACAATGGCCTCTTCAGTCAGTTGTATAGAGCTATGATGCAGAGGGTCATCTGGGCCTCCGCCATATTTATACATCAAGTTGGACCGGTGGCTCAGAGGAATGACCCGCCATGCGATCCAACAACGGAGCAGATCAACTCCGGTTAGGCCGTTTCCCAATAAGGCTTGAATCCTTTTGATGGAGGGGATAAGCTTCTTACACTCAGCAACAGTCAGCTTGTCAAGGAGCACAAACTTAGAGTCAAGACGCTCCACGCGATAACCCGATAGTGGTTTTTCGTCAGCTGGCGACGTATCTTTGCAGTAAAACCAAGTTTGGTTCTAATCCTTGGGATGTGTCGGGGATATACCCCGCGGTATGACCCGGCTGGAGTTGTAAACCGGTGGGACTTGGTAAACCGGTTGATGGTAAACCGGCGGAGAGTTAAGACAGAGAGTGAAGACAGATGGCTAAGGCAGACAATGTTAAACCGGCAGAACAATGTTAAACCGGTAGACAATGTTAAACCGACAGACAATGTTAAACCGGCGGAGCAATGTTAAACTGGCAGACGTTAAGAATCCCAGGAAGGGAAGTCAAAATAGTTTAAGTTAAAGTCCGAGTTGGACTCGACATGTAACCCGCCCCTTCAACATATATAAGGAGGGGCAGGGCTCCTCAAAGGGGGAGAAGCAAGAAACAATCTCTAGGGCTAGAAACAACTAGAGGAGAGCCGGTTTACGACGACTCCCTCGTGATGATAATGAGATCTAGCCTCAAACAGCATGTAGGGTTGTTACTAGATGATGTTTCCTGGGGCCCGAAGTTGTCTACACCCTTGTCTTGTGTTTCGTCTCTCGATTCCGCTCAATCCCTCTCAAGCTACCACATAGATGCGTTGGCCTCGCGACTAAGTCCTCACACTAAGGACATCTGACGTGACAATTCCACGACAGGATGGCTTGGTAAGACTACTAAGGGAAAGACATCGCCCTGTCGGCGCTGAATCGAAGTTCCACCAAGTTCCAAGCTAGGGTCGTTGGTGCATTCATTCTGGCAGTTCAGATAGAAATACTCTCTGAAGAGTTCAACAGTTGGTTCTTCTTGAAGATAAACCTCACAAAGAACTTGAAAATTGCAAATGTTGTATATGGAGTTGGGTCCAAGATCTTGTGGATGAAGCTTGAAAAAATGCAGAACGTCTCTGAAGAACTTTGAGCGAGGTGGTGAAAAACCCCAATTCATGTGATCAGTAAAAATGATGACTTCACTGTCTTTGGGCTGAGGCCGTTCTTCGGCCGGCTCAGGAGCACAATAGGACATAATGTTCTTCTCTGGCAAGTAACTGATGGTGACAAAATCCTTCAAAATGGCATCCGTGAATGTGGAAGGGACCTAGTTGCATACTGTTGGCGCTTTTGATGGCATGATGAAAAAAGTGCAAGCTGAAAAGAAAGTAATTTGCCGGTTCAATTTAATTGGTGGAATTACAGGTTAAATGATTGTAGTACAGATGAGTAATGGCGGCTTAAGTAAGGGCTAATGATATATGAAGGAGAAATGAGCCGGTATGATAAGCCACCATGACTAAAGATATTTGAAGATTGTCTGAGACAGAATTGACTAAGTACTAAGATAAACAAGTTTCACAAGCTATTGCTATTATTTTGGATCAAGATAGTTCAAAAAAGAAAAATAAATCTAGACCTAAAAACCAGCACAGAGGAGTTCATCAGTTCTAAGGGGACCTTTGTACAAGAGAAAGAGATCTCCTAGCATCTGAAACGGATTCAAAACAACTACCACATAGGTTATATACTTCTTTTAGATCAAAGGAGGGTGCGTTTGATAAACTGCAAGGAATCTGTGATGAACAGCGAAGAACTCAAGAAATAAACTCGTGAACCCTAATGCAGATCTAAGGTGTGAGACAACAAGAGCTTACGGATGCAGATCTACTGCGGAGGGTCGCCGCCATTCTCTAGACGAGGTCAGGGTGATGTAGAGGCCACAGTTGAGGATGACGGTGAGCGCTGCGGCGGTGGCGGAGCTCGAGCGGTAGAGAGGTGGCGAGAGAAGGAAGAAGAAAGAGGAAGGACTAGCCCTGCCTATTTATAAGGAGATAGGTGAACAGGCAGGCGCAAAAATCGAGGAAGGTTAAAAGTAATGATTATCTAACTAAATGGATGCCTCGATTCTCGGAAACCATTTAAGATAAGGATTCGTTATAGATGACATTGTGGCGGGTTTCCAAAATTTTTGAAGATGACATCATGGCGGGTTCCAGAGCTTTTATAAAACAGCAGAAGATGGATTTCGTCTATGTGTTGGAGATTGACAAGAACAAATTTCAAATCAACTCGGGGCCTAATGCTGGGGATATGACTACCAGGAATGACCCGCCCAGGAGGGGCCGGGTCAATAGCAATGGCGGGTTAACTAAAGGAAGCCCGAAGATTACACAAGGTGACGGTTTATGAGAAGATTTGTAGTAGGCCGAAGCCCAGAGGCGGCTTAAGGCCCATGAGGATAAACCACCATGTATGATAAGACTTGTAAGGCAAGGCATGTAAAAGATGTTACCGAGTCGGACATGTTGTATGAGCCGGCCGGGACTCTGTAGGCCGTAGGGCGTCAACCGTGTATATAAGGGGACGACTCGGCGGCAGCTTAGGGCAAGAAACAACAGATCGAGAGCCAAGCTAGCGTATTTCGCTCCTTGGTCATCAAAACCTAGCAATACCACAACAACTGGACTAGGATTTACCTTCAGCACAAGGGGCCGAACCAGTATAAACCTCTCTTGTCCTTTGTCCCGATTAACCCCTTTAACCTTCCTAGTTGCGATGGCTCCATGACTAAGTCCTTTCAATAGGACATCTGCCGTGACAATTCCACGATAGTCACTCTTGCCCTCCAATACATAGTCTTACCAACATACAACTAACTCTATGGTGTGATCCACGTGCGCGCTCATATGATGGGCACCAAAGGACAACAACATAACCACAAGCAAATTAAACCAATCATAGCAATTCACCAATTACCGATAGGTCAACGGAAATCTACTCAGACATCATAGGATGGCAACACATCATTGGATAATAATATGAAGCATAAAGCACCATGTTCAAGTAGAGGGTACAGCGGGTTGCGGGAGAGTGGATTGCTATAGATAGATGGGGGAAGGTGATAAAGATCTTGGTAAAGATGACGGAGGTGTTGGTGTAGATCGCCGTCACACGATGATGGCCCCGGCGGCGTTCCGGCGCAACCGGGAGAGAGGGGGAGAGAGCCCCCCTTCTTCTTCTTCTTCTTCTTCTTCCTTAACCTTCTCCCTAGATGGGAGAAGGGTTTCCCCTCTGGTCCATGGCCTCCATGGCGGCGGAGGGGCGAGATCCCCTCTGAGATTGGATCTGTCTCTCTGTCTCTCTCTATTTTTGCGTTATAGATTCTGGCCTTTCACCGTTTCTTATATACCCGGAGATCCGTAACTCCGATTGGGCTGAAATTTTAACACGATTTGTATCCAGATATTGGCTTTCTTTTGGCGAAAGAAGGGCACCAACCGCCTGACGGGGTGGCCATGAGGGTCAGGGGTGCGCCCACCCCTGGGGTGCGCCGCCTACCTCGTGGCCCCTTCGTTCATCGTCTCGCGTTGATTCTTCTTCCGAAAATTCACATATATTACAAAAAAAATCTCAGTAAGTTTTTATCCCGTTTGGACTCCGTTTGATATGGATTTTCTGCGAAACAAAAAACATGCAACAAACAGGAACTGCCACTAGGCATTGGATCAATATGGTAGTCCCAAAAATAGTATAAAAAGTTGCCAAAAGTATATGAAAGTTGTAGAATATTGGCATGGAACAAACAAAAATTATAGATACGATAGAGACATATCAGCATCCCCAAGCTTAATTCCTGCTCGTCCTCGAGTAGGTAAATGATAAAAAAGATATTTTTTGATGTGGAATGCTACCTAGCATAATCTTGATCTTGTAATCTAATCATGGCATGAATATTAAAACACGAGTGATTCAAATCAATAGTCTATCATTTGACATTAAGACAATAATACTTCAAGCATACCAACTAAGCAATTATGTCTTCTCAAAATAACATAGCCAAAGAAAGCTCATCCCAACAAAATCATATAGTTTGGCTATGCTTCATCTTCGTCACACAAAATGCTCCCATCATGCACAACCCCGATGACAAGCCAAGCAATTGTTTCATACTTTAGTATTTTCAAATTTTTTCAACCTTCACGCCATATATGAGCGCGAGCCATGGACATAGCACTATATGTGGATAGAATATGATGATGGAGGTTGTGTGGAGAAGACAAAAAAGGAGAAAGTCTCACATCGACGTGACTAATCAACGGGCTATGGAGATGCCCATCAATTGATGTCAATGCGAGGAGTAGGGATTGCCATGCAACGGTTGCACTAAGAGCTATAAGTGTATGAAAGCTCAAACTGTAAACTAAGTGGGTGT
The DNA here is from genome assembly GCF_003073215.2 of Triticum urartu. Classification (NCBI taxonomy): domain Eukaryota; kingdom Viridiplantae; phylum Streptophyta; class Magnoliopsida; order Poales; family Poaceae; genus Triticum; species Triticum urartu. Next base: position 199,144,241 of record NC_053027.1, on the reverse strand, counting down.
GCATCCAACTTGCTTGCTCATGAAGACCTCGGGCATTTGAGGAAGCCCATCATCGGAATATACAAGCCAAGTTCTATAATGAAAATTCCCACTGGTATATGAAAGTGAGAACTCAAGAGACTATCTATATGAAGAACATAGTGCTACTCTGAAGCACAAGTGTGGTAAAAGGATAGTAACATTGCCCCTTCTCTCTTTTTATCTCAATTTTATTTTGTTTTGGTGGGCTTCTTTGGCCTTTTTTTATTTGGGCTTCTTTCGCCTCTTTTAATTTTTTTAAAGTCCGGAGTCTCATACCGACTTGTGGGGGAATCATAGTCTCCATCATCCTTTCCTCGCTGGGGAAATGCTCTAATAATGATGATCATCACACTTTTATTTACTTACAACTCAATATTACAACTCGATGTCTAGAACAAAGTATGACTATATGAATGCCTCCGGCGGTGTACCAGGATGTGCAATGATCTAGCGTAGCAATGACATCAAAAAATGGACAAGACAAGAAAACCTCATGATAGCTATCTTACAATCATGCAAAGCAATATGACAATGAATGCTCAAGTCATGTATATGATTATGATGGAAGTTGCATGGCAATATATCTCGGAATGGCTATGGAAATGCCATAATAGGTAGGTATGGTGGCTGTTTTGAGGAAGATATAAGGAGGCTTATGTGTGATAGAGCGTATCATATCACGGGGTTTGGATGCACCGGCGAAGTTTGCACCGACTCTCAAGGTGAGAAAGGGCAATGCACGGTACCGAAGAGGCTAGCAATGATGGAAGGGTGAGAGTGCGTATAATCCATGGACTCAATATTAGTCATAAAGAACTCACATACTTATTGCAAAAATCTAAAAGTCATCAAAACCAAGCACTACACGCATGCTCCTAGGGGGATAGATTGGTAGGAAAAGACCATCCCTCGTCCCCGACCACCACTCATAAGGAAGGTAATCAAAAAAACACCTCATGCTTCAAATTTGTCACACAACGGTTACCATACGTGCATGCTACGGGACTTGCAAACCTCAACACAAGTATTTCTAAATTTCACAATTACTCAACTAGCACGACTCTAATATCACCACCTTTATATCACAAAACTATTGCAAGGGATCAAACATATCATATTCAGTGATCTACAAATTTTATGTAGGATTTTATGACTAACCATGTGAATGACCAATTCCTGTCATCTCTCTAAATAGATATAAGTGAAGCAAGAGAGTTTAATTCTTTCTACAAAGTATATGCCCATGTTCTAACAAATATAATTGAAGCAAAAGAGCATTCTACAAATGGCAGTTTTCTATGTGTCAGGAAACAGGCAATCCAAACTTCAAATGATATAAGTGAAGCACATGAAGCATTCTATAAAGCCGTACTCAAAAAATATAAGTGAAGTGCAAAGAGCATTTTATAAATCAACCATGGACTATCTCATACCAGCATGGTGCATCAAAGAAATGTGAAAACTAAATGAAAAAGACGCTCCAAGAGTTGCACATATCACATGAACGAAATGAAACCGAAAACATACCGATACTTGTTGAAGAAACATGGGATGCCTTCAGGGGCATCCCCAAGATTAGACGCTTGAGTTCCCTTGAATATTTACTTGGGGTTCCTTGGGAATCCCCAAGCTTGAGCTCTTTCCTCTCCTCCTTCTCCTCATATCAGGGCCTCCTCGATCTTTGATCACTTCATCCACACAAAACTCAACAGAAAGCTCGGTAAGATCCGTTAGTATAATAAAGGAAATCACTACTCTAAGTACTGTTGCAAACCAATTCATATTTTGTTTTTGCATTGTAGGTACTATAATATAAATTTTCCATGGCTTAATCCACTGATAGAATTCGATAGTTTCATCAAAACAAGCAAACTATGCATCAAAAACAGAATCTGTCTTAAACAGGACAATCTGTAGTAATCTGAACATTCACCATACTTCTCGTACTCCAAAAATTCTGAAACAATTAGGAAAAATAAACAATTTGTGTAGAGAGACAGTCAAAATGTTTCAAAACCGTTTGACGAACCAGTAAAAAATGTAAAATCGCACACTACAGCCAAAGTTTCTATTTTGCACCGCACAAACCAACAAGCAATGTAAACATCCTAAAGGCAAATCTTGTCACATTATTTTTATGATACAAAGGATTTGTACTTTATAAAATCACACAACAGAAATAAAATGACTCTCTAAAACTTCCGGGTTGTCTCCCTGGTAGAGCTTTCTTTAAAGCCATTAAGCTAGGCATATAGTGCTCAAGTAATGGATCCACCCGGATCCCAAGGTATTGTTGGAAATATGCCCTAGAGGCTATAATAAAATGATTATTATTATATTTCCTTATTCATGATAATTGTCTATTATTCATGCTATAATTGTGTTATCCGAAAATCATAATACATGTGTGAATACATAGACCATAACATGTCCCTAGTGAGCCTCTAGTTAACTAGCTCATTGATAAACAGATAGTCATGGTTTCCTGACTATGGACATTGGATGTCATTGATAACGGGATCACATCATTAGGAGAATGATATGATGGACAAGACCCAATCCTAAGCATAGCACAAGATCATGTAGTTCGTTTGCTAGAGCTTTTCCAATGTCAAGTATCATTTCCTTAGACCATGAGATCGTGTAACTCCCGGATGCCGTAGGAGTGCTTTGGGTGTACCAAACGTCACAATGTAACTGGGTGACTATAAAGGTATACTACAGGTATCCCCAAAAGTATCTGTTGGGTTGACACGGATCGAGACTGGAATTTGTCACTCCGTATGACGGAGACGTATCTCTGGGCCCACTCAGTAATGCATCATCATAATGAGCTCAATGTGACCAAGTGTTTGGTCACGGGACCATGCATTACGGTACGAGTAAAGTGACTTGCCGGTAACGAGATTGAACGAGGTATTGGGATACCGACGATCGAATCTCGGGTAAGTAACGTACCGATTGACAAAGGGAATTGAATACGGGATTGATTGAATCCTCGACATCGTGGTTCATCCGATGAGATCATCGTGGAACATGTGGGAGCCAACATGGATATCTAGATCCTGGTGGTGGTTATTGACCGGAGAGTTGTCTCGGTCATGTCTGCGTGTCTCCCGAACCCGTAGGGTCTACACACTTAAGGTTCGGTGACGCTAGGGTTGTAGAGATATTAGTATGCGGTAACCCGAAAGTTGTTCGGAGTCCCGGATGAGATCCTGGATGTCACGAGGAGTTCCGGGATGGTCCGGAGGTGAAGATTTATATATAGGAAGTCTAGTTTCGGCCATCGCGAAAGTTTCGGGGGTAATCGATATTGTACCGGGACCACCGGAAGGGTGCCGGGGGATCCACCGGGTGGGGCCACCTATCCCGGAGGGCCCCATGGGCTGAAGTGGGAGGGGAACCAGCCCCTGGTGGGCTGGTGCGCCCCCCCCATGGGCATCCCCCTGCGCCTAGTGTTGGAAACCCTAGGGGTGGGGGACGCCCCACCTGACTTGGGGGGCAAGTCCCCCCTTGGCCGCCGCCCCCCTTGGAGATGGGATCTCCTAGGGACGGCGCCCCACCTAGGGGCCCTATATATAGTGGGGGGGAAGGAGGGCAGCCGCACCAAAGTCCCTGGCGCCTCCCTCTCCCCTCGTAACACCTCTCCCTCTCGTTGGAGCTTGGCGAAGCCCTGCCAAGATCACCGCTGCTTCCACCACCACACTGTCGTGCTGCTGGATCTCCATCAATGTAACACCCTCGATGCGGCTATATCTCCCACATGTCGAAGCATGGCTTAGAGGCATAACCGCATTGAAAGCAATGTCGCAAGTGAGGTAATCTTCACACAACCCATGTAATACATAAGGGAAAGTGATACATAGTTGGCTTACAATCGCCACTTCACACAATTACATGAATAAAACATTACATCATCCAGATACAATCAAGGTCTGACTACGGAACCAAAATAAAAGAAGAACCCCAAATGCGACAAGGTCCCAGATCGACCCCAACTGGGCACCACTACTGATCAACTGGAAGCAGAACAACATAAAGGACAAGATCTTCATCGAGCTCCTCCTTGAGCTTGGTTGCGTCATCTGCACGGACTCATCGGCACCTGCAAGCTGGTTTTTGGAATTATCTGTGAGCCACAGGGACTCAGCAATCTCGCACCCTCGCAATCAAGACTATTTAAGCTTATGGGTAAGGTAAAGGTATGAGGTGGAGCTGCAGCAAGCGACTAGCATATATGGTGGCTAACATACGCAAATGAGAGCGAGAAGAGAAGGCAAAGCACGGTCGATAAAAGTATGATCAAGAAGTGATCCTAAAACAACCTACGTCAAGCATAACTCCAACACCGTGTTCACTTCCCGGACTCCGCCGGAAAGAGACCATCAGGGTTACACACACGGTTGATACATTTTAATTAAGGTCAACTTCAGGTTTTCTACATCCGAACGTTAACAAATTCCCATCTGCCCATAACCGCGGGCACGGCTTTCGAAAGTTCAAATCCCTACAGGGGTGTCCCAACTTAGCCCATCACAAGCTCTCACGGTCAACAAAGGAATAGACCTCTTGCCGAGACATTCCGATCAGACTCGATATCCCGGTTCTACAAGACATTTCGACAGGGTAAAACTAAACCAGCAACAACACCCAGATGTGCCGACAAATCTCGATAGGAGCTGCACATATCTCGTTCTCAGGGCACACCGGATGAGCAAGACGTCGGGTAAGCCAGCCCAGAGTTGCCCCTGGTAGCCTCGGACATCGCTCAGTTGGACCAACACTCAGAGGAGCACTGGCCCGAGGGGGGGGTAAAATAATGATGACCCTCAGGAGCGCGACTCCCAAGGCAAAAGAAAAGGCTAGGTGGCAAATGGTAAAACCAATGTTGGGCATTGCTGGAAGAGATTTACTTAAGGCGAACTGTCAAGGGGTTCCCATTATTACCCAACCACGTAAGGAACGCAAAATCCGGCAACATAACACCGATATGACGGAAACTAGGGCGGCAAGAGTGGAACAAAACACCAGGCATAAGGCCGAGCCTTCCACCCTTTACCAAGTTTATAGATGCATTAATTAAATAAGATATATTGTGATAACCCAACAAGTAAACATGTTCCAACAAGGAACAACATCTCCATGTTCCAACAAGGAACAAACTTCAATCTTCACCTGCAGCTAACAACGCTATAAGAGGGGCTGAGCAAAGCGGTAACATAGCCAAACAACGGTTTGCTAGGACAAGGTGGGTTAGAGGCTTGGTTCAACAATATGGGAGGCATGATAAGCAAGTGGTAGGTATCGCAGCTTAGGCATAGCAAAAGAGCGAGCAACTAGCAAGCAAAGATAGAAGTGATTTCGAGGGTATGGTCATCTTGCCTGAAATCCCGCAAGGAAGAAGAATGAGTCCATGAAGAAGACAAACGGACGTATACGAACGGGTCCTCACAAACGCGACGTAACCGAAACCAACCCGAAGAAGCAAACACCGGAAAGAAGCACACAACATAGTAAACAACCAACACATGAACATGGTATGATATGCGAGATGCGGTATGCGATGCATATGCATGATTTCCAAGAGAATGCATGAACCTGGCCTCAACTTGGAAATCCAAGTGTGCCACTTGAAAGATGAGATGAAATCGCTTGAAAACGATATAAAGAACGCCGGAATCGGAGTTACGGTTTGGAAATGGCAAGCAATTCAAATATGACCACGTTCTGCGATTTACAGCAAGTAGCCATCTAAATGCAACAAGATGAACATCCTACAACACCCAAACAAGACAACAAAATACATGGCAGGGATGCATTCATGATGCTTAACAAAAGTATAGCACTGAGCTACGGCCAATTCATCCATTAACAGGTTCAAACAAGCATGGCAAAAATGCATATGGTAAACAGATCCCAGACTTAGTGAAATTAACACTTGTCTGGAATTTCAGATCAGATAGCACTCTTCGGAGCATGAAAACTATATGCTACAGGACCTGAACATGGCAAAGTAAAGCATGGAATGGAGCTACTCAAAGAGCTTAACAAAAGTCCTTTAGTGACCTTGAGCAAAAAGGGATCAGAAAATACAATTGCAAGCATGTGAACATGGCAAAAACATAATCAGATCACAGACTTAGTGAAAACTGGAGCATGCTGAAACATATATCAAGTAGGCATGTTTACGAGCTCGATGCACTCACTACAGAGCAAGGCATGACAATCTAAGCATACACCCATCAAGAATACACATAATAAAAGCTAGACATGGCAAGAACAAAAGCATAGCATGCACGGATCAACTACAACATCCTTGGCAAAATTGCTAACAAGTAGACAATCTGCCCAGATTCACGAAATAGCAAAAGTAGAGCTCGATTGACTCAAGCTAGGGTGCTCCATAATTGCAAAAAAAACATGGATGGATAGAGCACTACAAGATTAACAAAACATCCTTACTGGTCATCCTCAAAAGAGGCACGGATCACTAGGAAACAACAAGAACATATCGCCATATGAGATAAACAGGTCAAGGACTTAGTGGAAATGCTAAGTCCCTGAAATCAGCATTACCAAGTGCCTCACTTTGCAAGCTTGTGCTAGTCACCACACACATCACAAAAATACATGGATGGCACCTCTAGAAAGATAGCAAGGCTTATAACAAAATACATGTAGAGCTCAGGGGCATATCATGCACACATCAAATCATGGCAAAAATGACAAATAGCTATATGGTGCAGCAGATCTGACAATAATCTCAAATAGCTCTCTTCCAACAGCATTTCGGGCACCAAGATGAACTCAAATGAAAATGATGCAATGAGCTGAAATGATGTGCTCTCTGAGACGAACATTTTGATATGGTACACGCATGAATCGGAGCTACGAATCAAAGTTGTGACATGATGAACATGGGCATTTGAAACATGGAAAACTCGGGGACTTAGTGAAATTTTACCCCGCGGGAAAAGTCAACCCGGGACGACGAGATCCGGTACAAGGAGATCCGGGGGACGAGGAGCCGCGTTTGGATAGACGACCTGGTGGATCTCGTCCAGGGGCAGGTCAACGCCGGAGGCGAGCTCCTCCGGCGAGGGCGCGGATGCCGAGGAGGTCGAGGCGGAGGAGCACGGTCGCCGGGGCGCGGCACCGGCGAAGGGCGACGCAGGGCCGGGCGCTCGGGCAGCGCGGCGCGCTCATAGGAGGAAGGCGGCGCAGGACGGCGGCCATGGCGCGGCGGCGCTGGAGGGCTCCGGTGAGGGCGGAGGAAGTCCGGCGAGGCAATGGGAAGTCGAGGGAGGCCGGGATACACTCGATCCGGTGGAGGACGAGGTCGGGGATCCATCTCCGGCGATGGGCGGAGCTTGGGGAGGCGCAAGGGTCCTGGCGGCGAGCTCCAGCGAGGTTGACCGGCGGCGAGGAACTCCAGCGGAGGTCCGGCGAGAGGGCGCGGCGCGGATCTCCTCGGGCCTGGCGCGGGCCGGGGCGGGCCGGAGATGGGCTCCACGGGCCCGGCGGCGAAGTGGGGCGCGGGAGGACACATGTCGGCTCCGGATTGGACGAAGGCGGCGGCGGACATGTCCGGGCGGCGAAGTTTTGTCCGGTGGCGACGAGGGAGTTAGATCTAGGGTTTGGACTGCGCGAAAAATCGGGGAGAGCCACATATTTATAGGTAGAGGGAGCTAGGAGAGTCCAAATGAGGTGCGGTTTTTGGCCACGCGATCGTGATCGAACGACCGAGATGATGGAGAAGGTCTAGGTGGGTTTTGGACCAAATTGGAGGGGTGTTGGGCTGCAACACACACGAGGCCTTTTCGGTCCCTCGGTTAACCGTTGGAGTATCAAACGAAGTCCAAATGGTACAAAACTTGACAGGCGGTCTACCGGTAGTAAACCAAGGCCGCTTGGCAAGTCTCGGTCCAATCCGGAAATGTTTAGTCCCCACACATGAAAGAAAAGTAGAAATGACCACCGGAGGAGAACGGAGCGCCGGAATGCAAAACGGACAACGGGGAAAATGCTCAGATGCATGAGACGAACATGTATGCAAATGAAATGCACATGATGATATGATATGCAATGCATGACACGCAAGCAATGACAAGGCAACAATAGCGAATAACTAGAGGACACCTGGCACATCGGTCTCGGGGCGTCACAATCAACCTCTCCTTCCCCTTGCTGGATCAAGAAGGAGGAGACGTCTTCCCCAACTATACGTGTGTTGACCGCGGAGGTGCCGTCCATTCAGCGCTCGGTCATCGGTGATTTGGATCACGACGAGTACGACTCCAGCAACCCAGTTCTCTTGAACGCTTCCGCTCGTGATCTACAAGGGTATGTAGATGCACTCCCCTCTCCCTCGTTGCTAGATGACTCCATAGATTGATCTTGGTGATGCGTAGAAAATTTTAAAATTCTGCTACGTTCCCCAACAGTGGAATCATGAGCTAGGTCTATGCGTAGTTTGTATGCACGAGTAGAACACAAGATGTTGTGGGCGTCGATTTTGTCAATTTACTTACCGTTACTAGTCTTATCTTGATTCGACGGCATCGTGGGATGAAGCGGCCTGGACCGACCTTACACGTGCGCTTACGTGAGACTGGTTCCACCGACTGACATGCACTAGTTGCATAAGGTCGCTAGCGGGTGTCTGTCTCTCCCACTTTACTCGGATCGGATTCTATGAAAAGGGTCCTTATGAAGGGTAAATAGAAATTGGCATATCACGTTGTGGTTTTGGCGTAGGTAAGAAACGTTCTTGCTAGAAACCTATAGCAGCCACGTAAAAAAAACATGCAACAACAATTAGAGGACGTCTAACTTGTTTTTGCACCATGTGCCATGTGATGTGATATGGCCAAAAGGATGTGATGAATGATATATGTGATGTATGAGATTGATCATGTTCTTTTAATAGGAATCACGACTTGCATGTTGATGAGTATGACAACTGGCAGGAGCCATAGGAATTGTCTTAATTTATTTATGACCTGCGTGTCAACATAAACGTCATGTAATTACTTTGCTTTATCGCTAACCATTAGCCATAGTAGTAGAAGTAATAGTTGACGAGACAACTTCATGAAGACACGATGATGGAGATCATGATGATGGAGATCATGGTGTCATGCTGTTGACGACGATGATCATGGCGCCCCGAAGATGGAGATCAAAAGGAGCAAAATGATATTGGCCATATCATGTCACTATTTGATTGCATGTGATGTTTACCATGTTTTACATCTTATTTGCTTAGAACGATGGTAGCATAAATAAGATGATCCCTCGCAATAATTTCAAGAAAGTGTTCCCCCTAACTGTGCACCGTTGCTAAGGTCCGTTGTTCCGAAGCACCACGTGATGATCGGGTGTGATAGGTTCTAACGTTCGCATACAATGGGTGTAAGCCAGATTTACACACGCAATACACTTAGGTTGACTTGACGAGCCTAGCATGTACAGACATGGCCTCGGAACACGGAAGACCGAAAGGTCGAACATGAGTCGTATAGAAGATACGATCAACATGAAAATGTTCACCGATGATGACTAGTCCATCTCACATGATGATCGGACACGGCCTAGTTGACTCGGATCATGTATCACTTAGATGACTAGAGGGATGTCAATCTGAGTGGGAGTTCATTAAATAATTTGAATAGATGAACTTAATTATCATGAACTTAGTCTAAAAACCTTTGCAAAATGTCTTGTAGATCAAATGGCCAACGCTCATGTCAACCTCAACTTCAACGCGTTCCTAGAGAAAACCAAGCTGAAAGATGATGGCAGCAACTATACGGACTGGGTCCAGAACCTGAGGATCATCCTCATAGCTGCCAAGAAAGCATGTGTCCTAGAAGCACCGCTAGGTGAAGCACCCATCCCAGAGAACCAAGATGTTATGAACGCTTGGCAGTCGCGTGCTGATGATTACTCCCTCGTTCAGTGCGGCATGCTTTACAGCTTAGAACCGGGGCTCCAAAAGCGTTTTGAGCAACACGGAGCATATGAGATGTTCGAAGAGCTGAAAATGGTTTTCCAAGCTCATGCCCGGGTCGAGAGATATGAAGTCTCCGACAGGTTCTACAGTTGTAAGATGGAGGAAAATAGTTCTGTCAGTGAGCACATACTCAAAATGTCCGGGTTGCACAACCGCTTGTCCCAGCTGGACATTAACCTCCCGGACGAGGCGGTCATTGACAGAATCCTTCAGTCGCTCCCACCTAGCTACAAGAGCTTTGTGATGAACTACAATATGCAGGGGATGGTGAAAACTATTCCTGAAGTATTTTCAATGCTGAAATCAGCTGAGGTGGAAATCAAAAAGGAACATCAAGTGTTGATCGACAATAAAACCACTAGTTTCAAGAAAGGCAAGGGTAAGAAGAACTTCAAGAAGGACGGCAAGGGAGTCGTCGCGGCCAGTAAATCAGTTGCCGGGAAGAATCCAAAGAATGGACCCAAACCTGAGACTGAGTGCTTTTATTGCAAGGGAAAGGGACACTGGAAGCGGAACTGCCCCCAAATACTTAGCGGACAAGAAGGCCGGCAACACTAAAGGTATATGTGATATACATGTAATTGATGTGTACCTTACCAGTACTCGTAGTAGCTCCTGGGTATTTGATACCGGTGCGGTTGCTCATATTTGTAACTCAACACAGGAGATGCGGAATAAGCGGAGACTAGCAAAGGACGAGGTGACGATGCGCGTCGGGAATGGTTCCAAGGTCGATGTGATCGTCGTCAGCACGCTACCTCTACATTTACCTACGGGATTAGTTTTAAACCTCAATAATTGTTATTTAGTGCCAGCTTTGAGCATGAACATTGTATTTGGATCTTGTTTAATACGAGATGGCTACTCATTTAAATCCGAGAATAATGGTTGTTCTATTTATATGAGAGATATGTTTTATGGTCATGCCCCGCTGGTCAATGGTTTATTCTTAATGAATCTCGAACATGATGTTACACATATTCATAGTGTGAATACCAAAAGATGTAAGATTGATAATGATAGTCCCACATATCTATGGCACTGCCGCCTTGGTCACAACGGTGTCAAACGCATGAAGAAGCTCTATACAGATGGACTTTTGGAGTCTCTTTATTTCGAATCATTTGACACGTGCAAACCATGCCTCATGGGCAAGATGACCAAGACTCCGTTCTACGGAACAATGGAGCGAGCAACCAACATATTGGAAATCATACATACTGATGTGTGCGGTCCAATGAGTGTTGAGGCTCGTGGTGGCTATCGTTATGTTCTCACCCTCACTGATGACTTAAGTAGATATGGGTATGTCTACTTAATGAAACACAAGTCTGAGACCTTTGAAAAGTTCAAGGAATTTTAGAGTGAGGTTGAGAATCAACGTGACAGGAAAATCAAGTTCTTGCGATCAGATCGTGGGGGAGAATATTTGAGTCACGAATATGGCACGCACTTAAGGAAATGTGGAATCGTTTCACAACTCACGCCGCCTGGAACACCTCAGCGTAACGGTGTGTCTGAACGTCGTAATCGCACTCTATTGGATATGGTGCAATCTATGATGCACTCACTGATTTACCGCTATCATTTTGGGGATACGCTCTAGAGACAGCTACATTCACTTTAAATATGGCACCGTCTAAATCCGTTGAGACGACACCATATGAATTATGGTTTGGGAAGAAACCTAAGCTGTCGTTTCTAAAAGTTTGGGGATGCGATTCTTATGTCAAGAAACTTCAACCTGAAAAGCTCGAACCCAAGTCGGAAAAATGCGTCTTCATAGGATACCCTAAGGAAACCATTGGGTATACCTTCTACCTCAGATCCGAAGGCAAGATCTTTGTTCCCAAGAACGGATCCTTTCTGGAGAAAGAGTTTCTCTCGAGAGAAGTAAGTGGGAGGAAAGTAGAACTCGATGAAGTACTGCCTCTTGAACCGGAAAGTAGCGTAGCTCAGGAAGATGTTCCTGTGGTGCCTGCTCCGACTAGAGAGGAAGTTAATGATGATGATCAAGGTACTTCGGATCAAGTTACTACTGAACTTCGAAGGTCCACAAGGACACGTTCCACAACAGAATGGTATGGCAACCCTGTCCTGGAAATCATGTTGTTAGACAACGGTGAACCTTCGAGCTATGAAGAAGCAATGGCGGGCCCAGATTCCAACAAATGGCTTGAAGCCATGCAATCCGAGATAGGATCCATGTATCAAAACAAAGTATGGACTTTGACAAACTTGCCCGATGATCGGCGAGCGATAGAGAATAAATGGATCTTTAAGAAGAAGACGGACGCAGATGGTAATGTTACCATCTATAAGGCTCTACTTGTCGCTAAGGGTTATCGACAAGTTCAAGGGGTTGACTATGATGAGACCTTCTCACCCGTAGGGAAGATGAAGTCCGTCCGAATCATCTTAGCAATTGCCGCATACTATGATTATGAGATATGGCAAATGGACGTCAAAACGGCATTCCTTAACGACTTTCTTAAGGAAGAATGGTATATGATGCATCCGGAAGGTTTTGTCGATCCTAAGAATGCTAACAAGGTATGCAAGCTCCAGCGCTCCATCTATGGGCTGGTGCAAGCATCTCGGAGTTGGAACATTCGCTTTAATGAAATGATCAAAGCGTTTGGGTTTATGCAGACTTATGGAGAAGCCTGCGTTTACAAGAAAGTGAGTGGGAGCTCTGTAGCATTTCTCATATTATATGTGGATGACATACTTTTGATGGGAAATGATATAGAACTTTTGGACAGTATTAAGGCCTACTTGAATAAGTGTTTTTCAATGAAGGACCTTGGAGAAGCTGCTTACATATTAGGCATCCAGATCTATAGAGAAAGATCGAGACGCCTCATAGGTCTTTCACAAAGCACATACCTTGATAAGATATTGAAGAAGTTCAATACGGATCAGTCCAAGAAGGGGTTCTTGCCTGTGTTGCAAGGTGTGAAATTGAGCTCAGCTCAATGTCCGACCACAGCAGAAGATAGAGAAAAGATGAGTGTCGTCCCCTATGCCTCAGCCATAGGGTCTATCATGTATGCCATGCTGTGTACCAAACCTGATGTAAACCTTGCCGTGAGTTTGGTAGGAAGGTACCAAAGTAATCCTGGCATGGAACACTGGACAGCAGTCAAGAACATCCTGAAGTACCTGAAAAGGACTAAGGATATGTTTCTCGTATATGGAGGTGACGAGGAGCTCGTCGTAAAGGGTTACGTCGACGCTAGCTTCGACACAGATCTGGATGACTCTAAGTCACAAACCGGATACGTGTATATTTTGAATGGTGGGCCAGTAAGCTGGTGCAGTTGCAAGCAATGCATTGTGGCGGGATCTACATGTGAAGCGGAGTACATGGCAGCCTCGGAGGCAGCGCATGAAGCAATCTGGATGAATGAGTTCATCACCGACCTAGGAGTCATACCCAATGCGTCGGGGCCGATCACTCTCTTCTGTGACAACACTGGAGCTATTGCCCTTGCCAAGGAGCCCAAGTTTCATAAGAAGACCAGGCACATCAAGCGTCGCTTCAACTCCATTCGTGAAAATGTTCAAGATGGAGACATAGATATTTGCAAAGTACATACGGATCTGAATGTCGCAGATCCGTTGACTAAACCTCTTCCGCGAGCAAAACATGATCAACACCAGAACTCTATGGGTGTTCGATTCATCACAATGTAACTAGATTATTGACTCTAGTGCAAGTGGGAGACTATTGGGAATATGCCCTAGAGGCAATAATAAAATGATTATTATTATATTTCCTTATTCATGATAATTGTCTATTATTCATGCTATAATTGTGTTATCCGGAAATCATAATACATGTGTGAATACATAGACCATAACATGTCCCTAGTGAGCCTCTAGTTAACTAGCTCGTTGATCAACAGATAGTCATGGTTTCCTGACTATGGACATTGGATGTCATTGATAACGGGATCACATCATTAGGAGAATGATATGATGGACAAGACCCAATCCTAAGCATAGCACAAGATCGTGTAGTTCGTTTGCTAGAGCTTTTCCAATGTCAAGTATCATTTCCTTAGACCATGAGATCGTGTAACTCCCGGATGCCGTAGGAGTGCTTTGGGTGTACCAAACGTCACAACGTAACTGGGTGACTATAAAGGTATACTACAGGTATCCCCGAAAGTATCTGTTGGGTTGACACGGATCGAGACTGGAATTCGTCACTCCGTATGACGGAGAGGTATCTCTAGGCCCACTCAGTAATGCATCATCATAATGAGCTCAATGTGACCAAGTGTTTGGTCATGGGATCATGCATTACGGTACGAGTAAAGTGACTTGCCGGTAACGAGATTGAACGAGGTATTGGGATACCGACGATCGAATCTCGGCCAAGTAACGTACCGATTGACAAAGGGAATTAAATACGGGATTGATTGAATCCTCGACATCGTGGTTCATCCGATGAGATCATCGTGGAACATGTGGGAGCCAACATGGATATCCAGATCCCGGTGTTGGTTATTGAACGGAGAGTTGTCTCGGTCATGTCTGCGTGTCTCCCGAACCCGTAGGGTCTACACACTTAAGGTTCGGTGATGCTAGGGTTGTAGAGATATTAGTATGTCGTAACCTGAAAGTTTTTCGGAGTCCCGGATGAGATCCCGGACGTCACGAGGAGTTCCGAAATGGTCTGGAGGTGAATATTTATATATAGGAAGTCTAGTTTCGGCCATCGCGAAAGTTTCAGGGGTAATCGATATTGTACCGGGACCACCGGAAGGGTGCCGGGGGGTCCACCGGGTGGGGCCACCTATCCCGAAGGGCCCCATGGGCAGAAGTGGGAGGGGAACCAGCCCCTGGTGGGCTGGTGCGCCCCCCCATGGGCATCCCCCTGCGCCTAGGGTTGGAAACCCTAGGGGTGGGGGACGCCCCACCTGACTAGGGGGGCAAGCCCCCCTTGGCCGCCAGCCTCCCTTGGAGATGGGATATCCTAGGGCCGGCGCCCCCCTAGGGGCCCTATATATAGTGGGGGGGAGGGAGGGCAGCCGCACCAAAGTCCCTGGCGCCTCCCTCTCCCCTCGTAACACCTCTCCCTCTCGTTGGAGCTTGGCGAAGCCCTGCCGAGATCACCATTGCTTCCACCACCACGCCGTCGTGCTGCTGGATCTCCATCAACCTCTCCTTCCCCTTGCTGGATCAAGAAGGAGGAGACGTCTTCCCCAACCGTACGTGTGTTGAACGCGGAGGTGCCGTCCATTCGGCGCTCGGTCATCGGTGATTTGGATCACGACGAGTACGACTCCATCAACCCCGTTCTCTTGAACGCTTCCGCTCGCGATCTACAAGGGTATGTAGATGCACTCCCCTCTCCCTCGTTGCTAGATGACTCCATAGATTGATCTTGGTGATGCGTAGAAAATTTTAAAATTCTGCTACGTTCCCCAACAGGTATATCAAAGCCAATTTTAATTAACAATAATTTGTGATTTAGTAGTGAGCACAAAGTAACATATATCATGCAACAATGAAGTCTAACTCTCTTCCTATGCATCGGCATGTCATAAAAGAACAATTCATGCACACATAGTATAGGCCAATGCATAGTATAAACAGTTTCTGGCAACTTTATCATATTGGAAACATGGAGAGGCAGAGATGTAGTTCCTCTGTCATAATAATTGCAAGTAGGAGCAGCTAGCACATGCTTATTATATCTATCAAAATCATCATGTGTAGTAGTAAAACACAACCCATCAATATAATCCTTAATAAGGGAAAACTTCTCCGATATGGTGTAGTCGGGAGAATTCAAAAAGATAATAGGATTATCATGCGTGGGTGCAATAGTAACAATTTCATGTTTAACATAAGGAACTATAGCAAGTTCATCTTCGTAAGCATAATTCATATTGGCATCTTGGCCACAAGCATAGCAAGCATCATCAAAAAGGGATATTTCAAAAGAATCAACGAGATCATAACAATCGTCACAGCATTGATCCTTCGGTAAATTCAAAGGGAAATTAAACAATGTATGAGTTGAAGAGTTACTATCATTAGAAGGTGGGCACGGGTAGCTAATCTGCTCTTCCTCCTTTTGTTCTTTGCTCTGCCCATCATCTTTTCATTCAATGAGCCCATAGTTTCATCAATTCCTTCTTCCACAGACTCCTGGAAAATATTAGTCTCTTGTTGGACAGCGGAGGAGTCCTCAATATATGGTTTAACATAGGCATTATAAGCATAATTATCATAACAATATTTAAGTATGGCAAAATTTTCAGATTTGTAAAGAGTAGCATCATACTTTCCAATCAAAGAAACAATTTCATAAGCACCCTTAAAAGCAACAAATTCTTCAATTTGTTGGACATAATAGTAATTATAAACACCCTTAGCATACGAAGATACGATTCCATTATCACTAAACTCACATTGGTAGGAAGGTGTTTCTTAGGGTCTTCAGAACAACAAGTAAAATCATATATTTCACATAAATTGCAAGCATAGCATTGCAAACGATGAATTTTATCCAGTAAAAGTTTCCCTTTTGGAGATAAGCGGTGTCGCACATAACAAGCATGCTCATCTAAAGATTTTCCCTCAACTAAGCTAGTTGGGGTTTCAGCACGAGCACATAGGGATCAAAGATGATCCAAGTAAAAAGCTTCAGGAGTGTGATAAAATTTGATTTGTTCTTCAACCATTGGTGTAGTATTTACAACTAATTTTTTTTGGTATTTTGCGTTTCCTACCCATAACTAAAGATAGAAAACAAGAACACAAAATAAAAACTACTTAGTGATAAAGCAAACAAGCACACATGAGAATATTCACCCCACGCTATAACTCCCCGGCAACGGCGCCAGAAAAAGGTCTTGATAACCCACAACTATAGGGGATCAGTTGTTGCCTCTTTCGATAAGTAAGAGTGTCGAACCCAACGACGAGCAAAAGTTAGGACAAATATTCCCTCAAGTTCTATCGACCACCGATACAACTCTACGCACGCTTGACGTCCGCTTTACCTAGAACAAGTATGAAACTAGAAGTACTTTGTAGGTGTTGTGAGATAGGTTTGCAAGAATATGAAGATCACTTAAATAAAAACTAGGGGCTGTTTTAGGTAAAGAAGCAATAAAGTTAGTATAGCGAGTGTGGAAAAGTGGTGGTAGGAGTTGCCAAATTGTCCCTAAGCAATTGACTACTTTACTAGACCGATAGCAAGTTTTATGTGGGAGAGGCCACTACTAGCAAGTGCATAAAATACCAAGTTAGGGATGACTTGGAATTTTATGCACTTATGATTGGAACTATTAGCAAGCATCCGTAACTAATAACGTTCATTAAGGTAAAACCCAACCATAGCATTAAGAAATATTGGCCCCCTTCAATCCCGTATGCATCAATTTCTATGCTAGGTTGAAGGTTCTGTCACTCTTGCCCTCCAATACATAGTCCTACCGACATACAACTAACCCTATGGTGTGATCCACGTGCGCTCTCATATGATGGGCACCAAAGGACAACAACATAACCACAAGCAAATTAAACCAATCATAGCAATTCACCAATTACCGATAGGACAACGAAAATCTACTCAGACATCATAGGATGACAACACATCATTGGATAATAATATGAAGCATAAAGCACCATGTTCAAGTAGAGGGTACAACGGGTTGCCGGGGAGTGGGTCGCTCTAGATAGATGGGGGAAGGTGATGAAGATGTTGGTGAAGATGACAGAGGTGTTGGTGTAGATCGCCGTCACACGATGATGGCCTCGGCAGCGTTCCGGCGCCACGAGGAGAGAGGGGGAGAGAGCTCCCTTCTTCTTCTTATTCCTTGACCTTCTCCCTAGATGGGAGAAGGGTTTCCCCTCTAGTCCATGGCCCCTCCGAGATTGGATCTGTCTCTCTCTGTTTCTGCGTTACAGATTCTGGCCTTTCACCGTTTCTTATATTCCTGGAGATCCGTAACTCTAATTAGGCTGAAATTTTAACACGATTTGTATTTGAATATTAGCTTTCTTGCGGCGAAAGAAGGGCACCAACTGCCTTACGGGGTGGCCACGAGGGTCAGGGGTGCACCCACCCCCCTAGGGCGTGCCTCCTGCCTCGTGCCCCCCTCGGGCATCGTCTCGCGTTGATTCTTCTTCCCAACATTCACATATATTCCAAAAAAATCTCCGTAAGTTTTTATCCCATTTGGACTCCGTTTGATATGTATTTTCTGTGAAACAAAAAACATGCAACAAACAGGAACTGGCACTGGGCACTGGATCAATATGTTAGTCCCAAAAATAGTATAAAAAGTTGCCAAAAGTATATGAAAGTTGTAGAATATTGGCATAGAACAATCAAAAATTATAGATACGATGAAGACGTATCATACATCACATCCCTAATTATATCTAATTCAATTGTTTGATTTCTGGCCAATAGTTAAATCTGTCGGTGTTGTGAAACTGCTTGTATGTAGGGAATCTATGAGAAAATTAAAGGAATTTCTGCTTATTTTATAACTCCCCCAATCAATACTGAACTGACTGAATCTGATGTATCTAATCAAGTTTCCGATGCAAACATACAAGCTCATGTTTTTCTTGAGCGTGAAGTGTCTAATGAACAGACTGCTAATGAAGGATTTGATGCCAACATTTTACATGTTCCTGGTGATGAACATACAGTGTGTAATGAGCGGTCAAATGCAAGCATTTTGCAAGCTCTCATTAAAGGATTTAGTGTCTAATGATGATCTGCTATGTTGAGAGAGACATAGAGATTTGCAGGCATTCATGACAAGCAAATTATAGTACATTTTCATGGCTTCAGGAAACGTTGAGGCCATCTACCAGAAAGTCCCCGTATTATGACAACGTAGCATAAATACTTTTCTAATATGTTGTTTGAAACTATTGGCATACTTTTGTGGGATATATATTGATATGCATCTCGCGCACTGGTTATAGGTGCAATTACACTTTGATATTTTTAGCCAGAGAACGAATAATTCAAGCAAGTACAGACCATGTTAGTAGTCCTTGTACACCATGTTGTATTTTGTGTTTTTTGGTGCTTGCATCATTTAGTGTTTCATAATATGAACTACTTTGGATCATTAGCTGGTTTTCAAAGTGCATGTAGCTTCACATTTCTCAAGTTATGTTGATTTCCGGAGTGCAAGTGCCTTCATATTTTTTAAGTTAAATGTTCGCCCCTAGTAACTTGAATTCGTGGATCCGCCACTACACACAAATCATACATGCAGTATAGTACGAATTAAATGAAATGCAGGGACTTACGCTAGCTCGTTGTACATGCTCACTCTAGCTCTGCTTGCGCTTGGGATGTTCCATGTACATGTCCATGTTACCACTTGCTTAGATGTGCATGCCTTGTGCTCCTTGCATCCCCCTCTGCATTTTTGACACGGCGAATGGTTGATCAAATAAGAGGAATCGACCTTTCTCGTTGTACTGGAGGACAAATACTTACAAGGTTATACGGGTGTGCAGGATGTGTACCAGATCAGTAGCGCCGTCATGCTTTGCTAAAAAATGGTTTTGCTTGTTTCATATGATATCTCTAGAAGAAACAAGAGTTAAAGTTTGAGTTGCATAGGCGTGTAAGCTAAGAGAGTAGTGAAAGGATATCCAAACATCGTCGGAACAGTGCACAAGGGAGTGATGTGTGGATACCTAGTTCAGGCCGGCGTTTGGGCATGCTCGCCTAGCTAGAGTGCGGGTCACTTCAGAGCCGTTGAGGGTGATGTGCTGGCATTGGCTGGCCGCGCACGGATGCAGATCTAGAGTGGCAGCGGAGCGCTACGATGCGATGGACGAGGCCGTTGGTGAAGCCCCAATGACCTCGGAGGGCGGAGGTGCGATGATGTGCTCGGTGAAGTAGCCCCGGTGAGGTGGCAGACGGCGTCGGTGAAGCGCACCTGATGCGGTAGAAATCGGTGTCTGTGAGGCACATCGGTTGCGGCGGCCCACGTTGTTGGTGGACCACCTGGTGCGGTGGACAAGGGCCTAGATGAGGTAGCTCCGGCGCAGAGGTGGGGAAAGAGACGAGACGAGGGGCGATTCGAGCTTTGCTTGGGTTGGCGGCGAATTAGGGATTTGAGCAATCTGGGCGCGGAAGGGGACGGCGGAGAAGGGATATTTTGCAGGGCCGGAATTGGGGCCGCCAGATATTTCAATCCGAAACGTGGAAGCGCAAACTTATTTTGTCGTCGTTCTTTTTTTTGGGGGGGAGGGGGTGGGTGGCTGGGTGCTAAGCGTCTGTACGGCACACGCGACCACCATGACACGACCCTGGTCTGCCTGGTGCGCCTACATTTGTGAATGCAAACGAATCTTCTTTCATTTGCAAACGAATTTGTATGTATTACCATGCCCGTGTTTTCCTTACAAATAATTAGTCATTCGAAACGAGATACTATAAATTAATTAATGAGGAGTTATTTGAAAAAAAAAATCGAAACGGTATCCAAGCTAACGTGGATTAGAGTGTGTGTCACATAATTAGTTATTTGAATTAGAGTGTGTGTCACATAGCAGTCTCCAATTCTAACGTGGATTTCGCATTTCACGGTATCCACACTACTTTTAATGCATATTCATATGTATATGATGAACACCATGGTAGTGAGAAAACTTTGGATGGATTCAAACATATGACCTACAAAATAGCACAACAATCGAGTCAATGTCAACTTTTCCAAACCTAATATGGCACGAATTCGAAATAATTACCCATATGCATGGTCCTTAGTTCAAATCTTACAATGTACATGGAATTGAAACATCGATATTAAGTCTCGTACTATCTACATTCAAATGTTGTTTTTAGCGCCCCCCCCCTCGGCACACACGCTACATACTTCCTGTATCAGTAAATCTTCATCTCCTAACCATCTTAGGAAGTTATCAGTTTCTGACACACGTTCATTCTTTCTCTCCATGTTTCGATCTCTAACTCTCTCAACTACACAACCCCCTTTTTCCACTCTGTTACCAAATGTATTTACCTCACACACCCGACATTGCGCCCCATGCCGAGCTCTCCCTCTCTCTCTCTCTTTCCCTCCCACCCTCTCTCGCTAGATACATGCATTGCCTATCTAGCCCCCCAACCTCTCATGTGCACGCACGCATGTTGTCTATCTAGGTCACTACCTCGATACCGTCTCACTCTTTCTTCCGCATGGCGGGACACACTCTCTCAATCTCGCTCTCTTTATCTCAGTCTCGATTAACCTAGTTTTCTTTCACACACAAATGATATATCTCCCTGTTCAGGCCTCGATCGACACACTCTATACTCTCTCATGCAGATTGTCTATCTAGGTCAGTCCATCCAAGTCGCCCCCACTCTTTCGACCTCATGGCGGGCTACGCTTGCTCAATCTCTCTCGCTCTCCCTCTCTTGCTCCCTCGCTCTCTCCCTCTCTCTCTCTCTCTGTATGTCTCGATTAACCTCGCTCTTTCTTGGACACAAACGATATATCTCCATGTTTGAGCCCAAATTGACATATTCATATTGTATACTTTCTCATGCACATTGTCTATCTAGGTCACTCTCTCCAACCCGTCTCACTCTTTCGATCGCACGACGACCCACACTCACTACAAAAAATACACTTTCACGATGATACGTGTTTGTCATAGTAGGTCACGTTTTCTGTCATGCATTTACATCCATGACAAATTTATGACAGAATCAAGATTGTCATACCTGTGTTGTCGTAGAAGTGTTCCATGACATTACCAAAATTATCATCACGGAAGTGTCCACTTCCATGACGATAAATGGCGCGTCATGAAAGTGCTTTCGTCAAGGGTGACCAATACGTAGCATCCACCATAACGGGTCGCCGTTAAGCTATCGGGTCCGGTTTCGGATCTGATAACCCGTTAACAGCCCAGACAAATGGGGATTTTCCATGTGTAAAATTCTCATTGGCCGGAGGAAACACGTGTTGGCTCACTGTTGGGACAGATGTCATCCACTCATTGGACAGGAGGCACCTATGATAGGTCGACACGTGGCACGACCCAACAATGGCCCATTCCGAGGAAAACAGCCGCCCCAGTAAAAATTAGCAGGTCGGCCCATATAAGGCCTACTTGTGTCAGGTCCATTTAAGCCCATGGCCCATACGAGATGTGTCAATTTGGCCGGTCAACGGCGTGTTAAAGATTTGACACCATTGCGACCCATCATCAGTTCGAGCCCCTTAACAACCCGCTATAAATTTGGGCTCAATATCGGCCCGATGTGATTTCGGACTATTAACGGCCCATTCAATGGATCGGCTAATTTTCAGGATGTACATCTTTCGGCATTTTAGCGACCCATTTAAGTGTTGGGCCAATTTCCGGCCCTTTGTGTCCTTCAGCCTATTGACGGACCATAAATGAGTTGGGCCATTTGTAGTCCGAACTTAGTGGGCCTTTTAGCGACCCATTTAAGTGTTGGGCCAATTCCTGGCCCAGTGTGTCTTTCAGCCTGTTGACGGCCCATAAATGAGTTGGGCCATTTGTAGTCAGACCTGAGTTTTGGCCTGTTAACGGCCCATGCTCTTCATGGTTCAGTACCAGCGCGGTCTCTCTTTCGGCCTGCTAAAGGCCCACAACACAGTTAGCCATTTACTGTATGACCTGACTTTCGGCCTCTTAGCGACCCATGCTCTTCATGGTCAAGTACGAGCCTGCTGTCTCTTTCGGCCTGCTAAACGCCCACAGTATAGTTGGGCCATATGTAGGCTGACCTTAGTAACGACCTTTTATCAGCCCGTGAAATCAAATGGGCCCACCTGTCGCCCGCTTCGATGTCGGCCCATTAACGAACCGGGAGGTAAGAGGGTCGACCATTAACTTTCGGCCTGGTAACGGCCCATTAACTTAATGGGCCCACTAAAGTTCGTACATGTCTTTAGGCCCAATTAGATAATTTGAGCCAATTACGACGAGCAATTATGCACAGGACCAAAACCGATCAAGCAAAGGTACGACATACAGGAAAAAATGTTGCACATCCAGCATATATTACAGGAAATTACATCCACTGGATAATCAAAGATTGATGCCAGTGCAAATAAATGAACAGAACCTAACGATCAACAACGTCACAATCTGCAACTCAGCGCGGATGGCGCCCATAAGCATGTGGGCAAGTTCTCGCTGCTTTGCTACACTGTCACTAAAAACATTGATCCATTGTTGTTGCGCACGAATGTGCACCTCTGATTCCTCCACCATTTCCATCATTGCTTCAGCCATTAATTGGTTCACAAACATAATTTTTTTTCCATTACATTTGAGACAAAGGAAACTGAACAGATTCAGTTGGCGATTTTGGCAGGCTTGTATTATTGATAGTGGAGAGTGTCTCGACAACTACATCATAACATAAATTAGGAGGGGAACCAAACAGATTAATCACGATTTATTGCCATATTACCTGGCCTAGATTTATTGGAAAGAAACAATGGGGTTGCCTTGCTGTTTTCAGAGTTTTTCTTCTTATCTTCGGCAGTCTGCACCAAATTAACACACTAGCATTGCTATCATTGGCCAGGTCAAATAGTAGGAAAGCAACATTGACACAACGAACATTTGGCAACTAGCCTACACCAAATTAACACAATATGGCACAACTATCATTAGCCAGGTAAGGTAATACAAAAGTAACATTGACAAAATGAATGACTGGGCAACCAGAGCAGCACTACAATTCAGTAATATGCATGATATGAGATAGTACACTCATGTAGCTTAGTATGCAAAACTACCAGGCAGTTTTTCTTACAAAAATCAACATTGGCGCCTTTAACATTTTGCTACAACTAATTTTAGATCAGATAAAGGTTGGATTCACGCAGATTAACAAAATACATGTTGATGTAAAAAATATAGTGATATACAACCGGTACTTACATCAGCATTGGAGCACAGAGAAGTCCCGCAAGATATTTTCCTCGAATTCGATCCCAATGGAGGAAGTCTTCTATTGTTTAACCTTATTTTCTAAAAGAGAGATGTGTAAGAAACATGTAGAAAATATAATCAAAATTCTATAAAATTTCATGATGCGAGGATACACACACGCTTCTTAGAATGGAGTTGACATATTTTTGCTAGACTCGAGTGGACTAGTTCTTTGGCCACTGGAATCTGCTTATTATCAGTGGGAGTTGGGTTTCTCTGTGCTGGAGCAGTATCTATGAAAAATGGAGTTGGTTTATTATCTCCTGGCGTTTGGATCTTTTGCAAAGACCTAGTTTGTAACCCTTCATATTCTAACATAGACGTCTTCCCCTTGCATGTCTTATTGTAACACCCTCGATGCGGCTATATCTCCCACGTGTCGAAGCATGACTTAGAGGAATAACCGCATTGAAAGCAATGTCGCAAGTGAGGTAATATTCACACAACCCATGTAATACATAAGGGAAAGATATACATAGTTGGCTTACAATCGCCACTTCACACAATTACATGAATAAAGCATTACATCATCCAGATACAATCAAGGTCCGTCTACGGAACCAAAATAAAAGAAGACTACCCCAAATGCTACACAGATCCCCGATCGACCCCAACTGGGCTCCACTACTGCTCAACTGGAACGAAACAACACAAAGGACAAGAACTTCATCGAGCTCCTCCTTGAGCTCGGTTGCGTCACCTGCACGGTATCATCGGCACCTGCAAACTGGTTTTGGAAGTATCTGTGAGTCATGGGGACTCAGTAATCTCACACCCTCGCGGTCAAGACTATTTAAGCTTAGGGGTAAGGTAAAAGGTATGAGGTGGAGCTGCAGCAAGCACTAGCATATATGGTGGCTAACTTACGCAAATGAGAGCGAGAAGAGAAGGCAAAGCACGATCGAGAAACTATGATCAAGAAGTGATCCTAGAACAACCTACGTCAAGCATAACTCCAACACCGTGTTCACTTCCCGGACTCCGCCAGAAAGAGACCATCACGGTTACACACGCGGTTGATGCATTTTAATTAAGATAAGTTTAAGGTTTTCTACAACCGGACATTAACAAATTCCCATCTGCCCATAATTGCGGGCATGACTTTCAAAAGTTCAAATCCCTGCAGGGGAGTCCCAACTTAGCCCATCACAAGCTCTCACGGTCAACGAAAGATATTCCTTCTCCCAAGACATTCCGATCAGACTTGGCATCCCGGTTACAAGACATCCTCGACAATGGTAAAACAAGTCCAGCAAAGCCACCCGAATGTGCCGACAAATCCCGATAGGAGCTGCACATATCTCGTTCTCAGGGCACACTCAGATGAGACTAGCTATGAGTAAAACCAACCCTCAAGTTTCCCCGAGGTGGCCTCGCAGGCAGCTCAGTTCGGACCAACACTTAGAGAAGCACTGGCCCGGGTGGGGTTAAAATAAAGATGACCCTTGAGTCTGCAGAACCCAAGGGAAGGTGGTAGGTTGTTAGTGCAAATGGTAAAACCAAGGTTGGGCCTTGCTGGAGGAGTTTTATTCAAAGCGAACTGTCAAGGGGTTCCCATTATAACCCAACCGTGTAAGGAACGCAAAATCCGGGAACATAACACCGATATGACGGAAACTAGGGCGGCAAGAGTGGAACAAAACACCAAGCATAAGACCGAGCCTTCCACCCTTTACCAAGTGTATAGATGCATTAATTAAATAAGAGATATTGTGATATCCCAACAAAAATCATGTTCCAACAAGGAACGAACTCCAATCTTCACGTGCAGCTAGCAACGCTATAAGAGGGGCTGAGCAAAGCGGTAACATAGCCAAACAATGGTTTGCTAGGACAAGGTGGGTTAGAGGCTTGGCTCAACAATATGGGAGGCATGATAAGCAAGTGGTACGTATCGCAGCATAGGCATAGCAAAAGAGCGAGCAACTAGCAAGCAAAGATAGAAGTGATTTCGAGGGTATGGTCATCTTGCCTGAAATCCCGCAAGGAAGAAGAACGAGTCCATGAAGAAGACAAACGGACGTAGTCGAACAGGTCCTCACAAACGCGACGTTATCGGAACCAACCCGAAGAAGAAACACCGGAAAGGAGCAAACAACATAGTAAACAACCCACATGAACATGGCATGATGCACAATCACGTATGATGCATGTCCGGTTTAATGAAGCATGGCATGGCAAAGTGCACAAACAACCCTACAAATTAAGTGGAGCTCAAAGTGCAACTCCATTGCATATTGACGAAACACCACGTGACTTTTTTAGTTCGATCTTGTTTAAGTACCCAACAAAATTAAATGTTGATTAACATGACAAGAGGTGAAGCATAGCAAAACTATACCATCTAAACAATTTAAATGGGGCTGGAAACATCAACCAACAATTCCGGTAAAACCCCATATGCATTAGCAATTTAATGCAACAACAATTTTTAAACATATTAAATGTTGTTATCATGATGCGGATGTCATGTTCAAGTTTATGCATTTTTTGTTAAAAGTTGACAAGAGCATTAAGAAGCATTTGTCACCGTGGTGGAAAGGAAAGGGGTGCCACGGCAACGATAACGAAACGGTGCCATGGCAACGTTCCGGTTCCGGTAACTCGATTGAGATACCGATGCAAAGGAGAAGTGTGCGGATGCATGCAAAAGACGGTGGGGCTCTCCCGGATACCGGGTGTCCCATGAATCGACGACGGTGTCAAACGAGGGAACAACTAACGTTCACGGGAGGATTACAACAACCAACATGCATTCGTGCCATGGATCATCGTCTCGGCGGTTATACCTTTCGGAGCGTGCGTTATCGGAGAGGTTCGGGTCAAGCGGTGTAGTAGTTCACGATCGTCGTGGGAAGTAGTCGTTCTCGTGGCGACGGTAGTCGTTCACGTTCTTTGTCTCACAAGTTTCCATAGATGTTCAGGGGCACGGCGAGAAACTCAGCATTTCGGTGCGACGTAGGGGTACATGTCGAAGGTCGTCGTGGTACTTGGTGTAACATAGGTCTTCGGGGTCATCGGGCACACGTTCACATTGTGGTTGTACACGTCGACGGTCTTATCGGAACCTCGTCAACGTTCGAGATCCACCTTGGTGATCCAAAGGGGTACTTGGCGTCATGGTACTTGGGTCTTCGGACTTGCCGGTCTCGGTTCCTGCGACGGTAGTGGTACAAGGTCGTCATGGGACTTGATGGTCTTGACAAAACGAAGGGGTACTCGGCAAAACCATGTTCTTCGGAGGTCGCCGGTAGTGGTTCCCGTATCAACATGGTGTTCTTGTACTTGACGGGTACGGTCTTGGCGTGCGAACGAACACGACACGATGTACAGGTGTAGTGGTGGCCCTGGCATCTCGCAATAGTAGTACAGGAAGGCAAGGACGCGGCCGTTGGTGAGGTTGTAGCGGCCTTGGGCGTGAACTCCGGCGACGTGACGAGGGGAACAGCGAGTCCCCAGATGGAGGAGGACGGGGCCAACTGGATCTGGTCGGAGTAGAACGGAGGCGGCGGGGTGAGCTCGACGGAGGCGAAGCCACATACGCAGGGGCCGTGCGTGCAGAGCAGAGGCGAGTAGCAGGAGCTGCAGGAGGATGGCCGGCGCTGGTCGTGGTCGCCGGCAGCGACCGGACACGACGGCGGGGCTTGGTGGAGCTCGGCGGCCTGGTTCCACGGACGCGGACAAGGACGGCGGCGGGCGGCCGTGAGGGACCTCCTGTCCAAGGCGCAGCAGTGGGAGCTCTGGCCTGGGTAGTCGGGGACGAGGCCAAGGCCCGGGAGGGAGCGGCCGGCGGAGGCCTGAGCCAGAAGTCGAGGTGGCGGCTTCCATGGACGAGGCAGGAGGAGGCGTGAGCGGGAGGAGGAGCAAGGCCCCATGTCGAGGCAGGCGAACGGGAAGGGGAAGGAGGGTGCTCGCGAGGGAGAGGCTGCAATGGGGATCGGGCTCCTCCTTTGGCGGCGCTAGAAGGAAAGAAAGGGAGAGATCGAGGGGAGAGGAGATGGATTGGGCGAGAGAAGGACCGAGAGGGAGATCGAGAGAAGGAGGGGTCGAGCGAGGCCGCAGCGCTCGCTGACTCTGGCGGCGCGAGGGAGAGGGTCCAGATGCGCCTAGGGTTAGGAGGGATACGGGCCTTGGGCCAAAAGGTCAAGTGGTTGGCCTTGTTGGGCTGGGCTAAAGGAAGACTAGGAAGAGAGAAGGAGAGGGCCAGCCTGGAAAGCTAAATTGGGCTCCCAATAAAAAAATAAAAATAAAGAGAACTTTGGAGAACAGAAAGAGAGAATTAGAAAAGGAATTAGACCAACAGGGATATTTTCCTTGGACCAAGAAATTTGAAGGATTTAACAAAAATGGTTGGAAGAGGTTTGGGCAAACTAGGTCCACACTCGTTTGAATTTAATTCAAATGGGTTCTAATAGAAAGTGGGTGCTAGGACGGTCCAGAAATGATTGAGAATCTCGATGGAGCTCTGGAAAAATAGAGAAAGGATAAATAGCAAAGTTTGAGGCCAAGAGTTGTGATAACAAAGGCATTGGGATTTTGCAAGTGTGTTAAGGTGAATTCCAAAATAATGGAATATTTATAATAGCTCCCTAAATATTAGGAGGATATGTTATAAAGAGAAGTCACTCTTCCCTCGATTTAAATGGATCAAAAGTCCACACAATTTATTTAGTTGAGATGCAAAAGATTTCTGAGATGATGGCATGATGACATGATGCAATGCAAAAATAAAAGGGAAAGCACAAATGAAACACACGGCGAAACCCGAAATATATGGAAGTCTTCTCGAGCATCAGTCTCGGGGCGTCACAACACTCCACCACTACGAGAGGATCTCGTCCCGAGATCTAGGATGGCACCGGATAGAAAACGGAAGAGGAACAGGTAAAACAAAGTTGCTTCTTTGACAAATGAGTGAAACCACGAACCTTGAAAGGTTAAGCCATTTCGAGAAAAGAATGCAACGAAGATGAACGAAGTCGAAAGGACTTCGTTAAGAAAGAGGAAAAAAAGAACCGATTCGGGTAGCACTTCGGTTGAAAAGAGATGAAAGACTTGATAAAATGAAAGAGCTTGAGCAAAAGGACACAACACTCCGGTTAAATGGATAAACCAAGAAAAGAACACGATCCTGACAAAACGAACAGATGGGTTGAAGAGAGCAACATCACAAAGCCTCCGGAACAAAAATAAGAATGGAATGGGATGAACGAAGGGAAACAAGATCTCGAGGGATCACGCTTACAACAAATGCTAGAACGGAGTTGTTGGAAAACCAACAACGAAAAGAATAAGCTTGATATGGTCTTATGGAATACATCTCAAATTATGAGGTGACAACTTGCCACTCACGGGAAAAAGAATTGGATTGATAAGAACAAGGAGACGAGAAACTTATTTCGCCAGGAGGATAAATGAAGAACTTGGATCATTTATAAGCACCATAAATAGCAACAATCCTTAGGGAAAGCTTTAGGTGAAAATATAACCCAAGATAACTCCAACGAAGAGGTAGATGGATTTAAAATACCTCATTCTTAACAACATGTGATTCATGAAACATGAACTCAAATTATCAAGAATGATATAATACCACCTCCAATGATACGGAAGAAAGAATTGCACTCCGGATTGCAAGAAGAAGAATGATTGAGCTCCTTAAAAGAATCTCGATGAAAACTTGGTGAAGGAATTAAATCCTTGATGAAACATCATGTAGAACCTTCATGAAGAACTCCGGTAAACAAAAGAATGATCAAACGAAAGGAAAGAGAAGTTGAAAAACACAAGGTGAATCCTTGTAACGATTTAGATGAATCTCTATGGTGATATAATTGAAAGAGGTTGGAACTCTGGGAAAAAGAGAAGATGAAACAAATGGTACCGAGAATTTGAAGAGCCTCCGGAATAAGGAATTAATCACTTGGATGAAGCAAGAATAAGAATTACGTTATGCGTATCCTTCACCAATTTAAATTGATGACAAGCAGCGGATTTGGTATACTACTTATTCTCGTAGAAAGGATAAAGATAGATATAGCGCAAACTTGAGAAGGTATTCAACGAACCACCGGTAGGGTTGGAAAGAAGGAGTCAATTGATATTATAACGAAGGAAGAAGAATCTTAGAAGAGCCACCGGTAGAATTCAAAATGAACGAAGAAAAAATATAAAGAAACACCGGGAAGAATTAGAAAACGAATGAAAATGCTTGAGGGAATTTAGATACATGAGAACGAAGAGATCATGAACTGATTAGAGGATATTTGAATGATGCACCGGTAAGATTCGGAGAAAGAGAGCTGAAAGCTGAAATGATTAATTCTTCTGAAATGATGGGCTCCAGGGAAAATAAAAGAGAAAACAACTCATGAAATGCTTCAGATGGATGAAAAGAATTCTCAAAATCAAAACAATTATGAGAGGATGGCAACAAGCTAGCACCATGAATATTTGAGAGAACAGATAAGATATGGAGGGAAAACTCTTCTTCGGTCTTCAAATCTGAGAATGACGACGCGAAACACCAACAATACTTGTAGAGGCACTCCGGAATGAAGAATGGAAAGGTTGATCCAACGATGAAAAGAATTTGAAAGATCTTAGAGAAAGGCATGTGACTGATGATAACTCATTCTTAAATCAAACTTTGAAAAGGATTTGATAGATAGCTCCGGGAAGGGAAAAGAGTCAGGTAAGATCCTGGGAAAAGACCTGTGGGTTAGGGCCCACTCAAATGATACACCATTGAACAATTGCTTGAAAAGAAAGATTCCACCGGTGGGATTAAATGGCTTGAATAAGATAACAATCTTGAAAGAGCTTGAAGGAACACAAGTGGAAACACTCTTCGAGATGTCTTGAACACTCTGGAACAATTTAATAGCGAGAAGTGGATGATAATAAGGTGCACCAGCATGAGAAGGTATTTGAAACAAGGAAAAGGGATATGATCAACACCAAAGCTTGAATTAGATCCATCGGAGAAGATAAAAGAGACGAAGAATGATGCGCTTGAAGCTCCATTAGAATATTCATGGGAATCGCCGGATAAGAATATTGACGGAAAATAATGGAGAGACTTCACATCAATAAGATGGATATTTGATTAAGAAATCTGAGTCCTTGGAGAAAACAAGGGTGGGAGGGTGGGAAAACAAAGGCAACTTGGAGACGGATTATATTTTCGTAGCATTCGGCCCACAACTACTCCGAACATCGTTGCAACCCCCGCACCTCCCCCAATTGATTTCCCTCTGGCTCGGTCATCGCTCTCTCGCACGTCCTTTCTCGCCTTCAACGTCGCACCATGGTATTATTGCAAAAAACTCTGTTGTTCTCTTTAATTATTACAAATAAGCTACAAAAGTACACATCGATAGTCCACCACTCTACCTCCACCTGGAATGGAACAAATTTCGACCCACAAATTAAAGTGCTACAAACTACACATCGAGGGGCCCACCTGTCATGAAACAAATTTGGACCCATATACTAATTAAAAAATAAAGGACGAGGATCAAACATGCGACCAGGGCCTTCAAGCCGCACATCAATAGGCAACATACGAACAACAACAATGTTTGTTGTACCCCCCTTTGTTCATATAATGTTTTTATATTACCACATCCTATTTAATGGATAACATGTAATATTATTTTTAGTACATTAGTGGGACCATCTCGTTAGCACGTAGTACTATCCGCCTTCACTTACTGGTAGGTTCCATGTGTGCTCTCTCTCTCTCTCCTCCCCTTCTGCGTTTAGACGCACGGGCAAACACAAAGAACTCGTGGGCGATGTGGCCGTTGACCATATCTGGACGCATTCACAAGTTATGGCACCAGTTTCATGTACTAGTAGTACTAGTCAATGTGTACGTGCAATGCACGTTAATTGGGAAGTATATTAAGTGCATGCGGATATTAAGTAGGATATTATTTGCGTGTTATTATATGATTAGCACTATTTTTGGCATGAAATTAACTGCACGCTAAACGTGTTGAGCGCTCGACATTGAAGCAGTCTAGGTCGTTGGATGAGAAGGAATACATGTGGCTTCATGACGTTTTATATTTAATTTGATACGGCTCTAGCAGAACATTCAATCGATCAAACCATAGATTTCATTTAGTCTGACTCCAACTTTACATTCATATGACGATCAATCTAAAATAAACGGAAATGATAAACGTTCGCATTTTAAGCATGGAAATCCGAACATTTTTCATGGCAAATTTAGACTACGTGGCGGCGTCGGGGGCGTCTTTCAGTGGGAAGCAGCTCCTCTGCCATGCTCTGTGTGTCATCAGGCCACTGACCGACGGCGACAGCGGCGTCTTGCACCGTTGTTGGTGTACTCCTAGATGTTGGCCCTAGCTTCAAGGAAGGCCACAATGTTCTGGACTTCGGTCTCCAGGAGCGAGTCAACTGGCAGGAGGAGGCGACTGGCGTTGGTGCAAGGAAGTGGTCAACGGCGGCCATCCATACCGCGAGGGGGGCACTGGCACCCGCGCGGGCACGACACTGGCAACGGCGCGGTGGAGACATTCGGGTGCACGGGCACCGGCACGATCACAACGTTAGTGCACACGCAGGCGCATGCGCTGGCAAGTGCACGGGCCCATGAAAGTCGGCGGGACCTCGTGGAGCCCACGGCATCAAGCTCGGCGACAATGTGCGGCAACTAGCCCATCAATGCCACGGGGATGGGCACTGGCTGCTACCCTTTGAGCATGCGTTGGTTTTCCCTTGAAGAGGAAAGGGTGATGCAGCAAAGTAGCGTAAGTATTTTCCTCAGTTTTTGAGAACCAAGGTATCAATCTAGTAGAAGGTAACACACAAGTCCCTAGTACCCGCACAAACAAACAAGAACCTCGCAACCAATGCGATAAAGGGGTTGTCAATCCCTTCATGGTCACTTACGAAAGTGAGATCTGATAGAGATAATAAGATACATATTTTTGGTATTTTTATTGTAAAGATTGCAAAATAAACAACGAGAGAAATAGCAAGTTGATAGAAAAATAATATAATGGAAAATAGACCCGGGGGGCATAGGTTTGACTAGTGGCTTCTCTCAAGCTAGCAAATTCTATGGTGGGTGAACAAATTACTGTCGAGCAATTGATAGCAAAGCGCATAGTTATGAGAATATCTAGGCATGATCATGTATATAGGCATCACGTCCGTGACAAGTAGACTGAAATGATTCTACATCTACTACTATTACTCCACACATCGACCGCTATCCAGCATGCATCTAGAGTATTAAGTTCATAAGAATAGAGTAACGCATTAGGCAAGATGACATGATGTAGAGGGATAAACTCAAGCAATATGATATAAACCCCATCTTTTTGTCCTCGATGGAAACAATACAATATGTGCCTTGCTGCCCCTGTTGTCACTGGGAAAGGACACTGCAAGATTGAACCCAAAGCTAAGCACTTCTCCCATTGCAAGAAAGATCAATCTAGTAGGCCAAACCAAACTGATAATTCGAAGAGACATGCAAAGATATTAAATCATGCATAAAAGAATTTAGAGAAGAATCAAATATTTTTCATAGATAATCTTGATCATAAGCCCACAATTCATCGGATCTCGACAAACTCACCGCAAAAAGAATTACATCGATTAGATCTCCAAGAGAATCTAGGAGAACTTTGTAGTGAGATCCAAAGAGAGAGAAGAAGCCATCTAGCTAATAACTATGGACCCGAAGGTCTGAGGTAAACTAATCACACATCATCGGAGAGGCTATGGCGTTGACGTAGAAGCCCTCCGTGATCGATTCCCCCTCCAAGATGAGATCTCGTGGGTACAGAAGGTTGCGGCGGTGGAAATAGGGTTTTGTGGTGCTCTCGGATGTTTTCGGGGTATATGAGTATATATAGGCGAAAGAAGTAGGTCGGTGGAGCCACGAGGGGCCCACGAGGGTGGGGGCGTGCCTACCCCCCTGGGCGCGCCCTCCTACCTCGTGGCCGCCTCATTTCTTTCTCGACGTCCACTCCAAGTCTCCTGGATTGCGTTTGTTCCAAAAATAACTCTCCCGAAGGTTTCATTCCGTTTGGATTCCGTTTGATATTCCTTTTCTACGAAACACTGAAATAGGCAAAAGAACAACAATTTGCACTGGGCCTTTGGTTAGTAGGTTAGTCCCAAAAATAATAGAAAAAGGTATATTAAAGCCCATTAAACATCCAAAACAGATAATATAATAGCATGGAACAATCAAAAATTATAGATACGTTGGAGACGTATCAAGCATCCCCAAGCTTAATTCCTTCTCGTCCCCGAGTAGGTAAATGATAAAAACCGAATTTTTGATGTGGAATGCTACTTAGCATAATTCTCAATGTAATTTTCTTTATTGTGGCATGAATGTTCAGATCCGAAAGATTCAAGACAAAAGTTTAATATTGACATAAAAATAATAATACTTCAAGCATAGTAACAAAGTAATCATGTCTTCTCAAAATAACATGGCCAAGGAAAGTTATCCCTACAAAATCATATAGTCTGGCTATGCTCTATCTTCATGACACAAAGTATTTAATCATGCACAATCCCGATGACAAGCCAAGCAATTGTTTCATACTTTTGATGTTCTCAAACTTTTTCAATATTCACGCAATACATGAGCGTGAGCCATGTACATAGCACTATAGGTGGAATAGAATGGTGGTTGTGGAGAAGATAAAAAGGAGAAGATAGTCTCACGTCAACTAGGCATATCAATGGGCTATGGAGATGCCCGTCAATAGATATCAATGTGAGTGAGTAGGGATTGCCATGCAACGGATGCACTAGAGCTATAAGTGTATGAAAGCTCAACAAAAGAAACTAAGTGGGTGTGCATCCAGCTCGCTTGCTCACGAAGACCTAGGGCATTTGGAGGAAGCCCATCATTGGAATATAAAAGCCAAGTTCTATATTGTAAAATTCCCACTAGTATATGAAAGTGACAACATAGGAGACTCTCTATCATGAAGATCCTGGTGCTACTTTGAAGCACAAGTGTGGTAAAAGGATAGTAACATTGTCCCTTCTCTCTTTTTCTCTCATTTTTTATTTGGGCCTTTTCCTCTCTTTTTTATGGCCTCTTTTTTTCTCTTCTCTTTTTTTCTTTTCGTCCGAAGTCTCATCCCGACTTGTGGGGGAATCATAGTCTCCATCATCCTTTCCACACTTGGGACAATGCTCTAATAATGATGATCATCACACTTTTATTTACTTACAACTCAAAAATTACAAATCGATACTAGAACAAAATATGACTCTATGTGAATGCCTCCGGCGGTGTACCGGGATATGCAATGAATCAAGAGTGACATGTATGAAAGAATTATAAAGGTGGCTTTGCCACAAATACGATGTCAACTGCATGATCATGCAAAGCAATATGACAATGATGTAACGTGTCATAAAAAACAGAACGGTGGTAAGTTGCATGGCAATATATCTCGGAATGGCTATGAAAATGTCGTAATAGGTAGGTATGGTGGCTGTTTTGAGGAAGGTATATGTTGGGTGTATGGTACCGGCGAAAGTTGCGCGGTACTAGAGAGGCTAGCAATGATGGAAGGGTGAGAGTGCGTATAATCCATGGACTCAACATTAGTCATAAAAAACTCACATACTTATTGCAAAAATCTATTAGTTATTGAAACAAAGTACTACGCGCATGCTCCTAGGGGTATAGATTGGTAGGAAAAGACCATCGCTTGTCCCCGACCGCCACTCATAAGGAAGACAATCAATAAATAAATCATGCTCCGACTTCATCACATAACGGTTCACCATACGTGCATGATACGGGAATCACAAACTTTAGAACAAGTATTTACCAAATTCACAACTACTCAACTAGAATGACTCTAATATCATCATCTTCGTATCTCAAAACCATCATCAAGTATCAAACTTCTCATATTATTCAATGCACTTTTTATGAAAGTTTTTATTATACCCATCTTGGATGCCTATCATATTAGGACTAATTTTATAGCTAAAGCAAATTACCATGTTGTTCTAAAAGACTCTCAAAATAATATAAGTGAAGCATGAGAGATCAATAATTTCTATAAAATAAAACCACGACCGTGCTCTTAAAGATATAAGTGAAGCACTAGAGCAAAATTATCTAGCTCAAAAGATATAAGTGAAGCACATAGAGTATTCTAATAAATTCTGATTCATGTGTGTCTCTACAAAAGGTGTGTACAGCAAGTATGATTGTGGTATAGTAAAAATCAAAGACTCGAATCATACAAGACACTCCAAGAAAAACACTTATCATGTGGTGAAAAAAAATGTAGCCTCAAGTAAGGTTACCGATGGACGAAGACGAAAGAGGGGATGCCTTCTGGGGCATCCCCAAGCTTAGGCTTTTGGCTGTCCTTGAATTTTACCTTGGGGTGCCTTGGGAATCCCCAAGCTTAGGCTCTTGCCACTTCTTATTCCAAAATCCATCAAATCTTTACCCAAAACTTGAGAACTTCACAACACAAAACTCAACAGAAAATCTCATGAGCTCCGTTAGTATAAGATAACAAACCACCACTTCAAGGTACTGTAATGAACTCATTATTTATTTATATTGGTGTTAAACCTACTGTATTCCAACTTCTCTATGGTTCATACCCCCCGATACTAGCCATAGATTCATCAAAATAAGCAAACAACACACGAAAAACAGAATCTATCAAAAACAGAACAGTCTGTAGTAATATGTAGGTTTCGAATAGTTCTGTAACCCCAAAAATTCTTAAATAAACTA
The DNA here is from genome assembly GCF_003073215.2 of Triticum urartu. Classification (NCBI taxonomy): domain Eukaryota; kingdom Viridiplantae; phylum Streptophyta; class Magnoliopsida; order Poales; family Poaceae; genus Triticum; species Triticum urartu. Next base: position 199,107,423 of record NC_053027.1, on the reverse strand, counting down.
GTGGACGTGAGGAATTTGTGTATTAATAATCTTCAAAAAGAATCAACCTAATCGCACTATCCAGTAAAAATGGGCAGCAAATCTCGTGAGCGCTAAAGTTTCTATTTTTTACAGCAAGATCACATAAACTCCCCGCCAAGTCTTCCCAAAGGTTCTACTTGGCACAAACACTAATTCAAAGCATAAAACCACATCTGAACAAAAGCTAGATGAATTATTTATTACTAAACAGAAACAAAAATAAAATTGGGTTGCCTCCCAACAAGCACTATCGTTTAACGCCCCTAGCTAGGCATAAAAACAAGAATAGATCTAGGTATTGTCATCTTTGGTATGCAATCCATAAGTGGCTCTCATAATAGATTCATAAGGTAATTTAATTTTCTTTCTAGGAAAGTTTTTGATGCCTTTACCTAACGGAAATTGGAATATAATATTCCCTTCTTTCATATCAACAATTGCACCAATCGTTCTAAGGAATGGTTTACCAAGAATAATGGGACATGTAGGATTGCAATCTATATCAAGAACTATGAAATCTACGGGCACATAATTCCTATTTGCAACAATAAGAACATCATTAATCCTTTCCATAGGTTTCTTAATAGTGGAATCCGCCAGGTGTAAAATTAAAGAACAATCATCAAATTCATGGAAACCTAACATATCACACAAAGTTTTTGGAATCGTGGAAACACTAGCACCCAAATCACATAAAGCATAGCATTCATGATCTTTAATTTTAATTTTAATTGTAGGTTCCCACTCATCATAAAAGTTTTCTAGGGATAGAAACTTCTAACTCAAGCTTTTATTCATAAGATTTCATTAAAGCATCAACAGTATGTTTGGTAAAAGCTTTATTTTGACTATAAGCATGAGGAGGATTTAGCACAGATTGCAACAAGGAAATACAATCTATCAAATAGCAATTATCATAATTAAATTAAATGAAATCCAAAATAGTGGGTTCATTGCTATGTAAAGTTTTTACCTCATCAATCCCATTTTTACCAATTTTTCCATCAAGATCTAAAAACTCTGAATCATTGGGACGCCTTTTAGCTAAAGTTGACTCATCTGCAGTCCCATCATTATCGAGATTCATATTGCAAACAAATATTTAATAGGGGACACATCAATCACTTTTAGATCTTCATCCTTACTATCGTGGAAACTAGAAGAACACGCTTTTATAAAGCAATCTTTTTTGCACGCATCCTAGCGTTTCTTTATTTGCACTCATCAATGTAAATTCTCATGGCTTTGAAAGACTCGTTGATATCATGCTTAGGTGGAATAGATCTAAGTTTCAAAGAATCAACATCAAGAGAAATTCAATCCACGTTCCTAGCCAACTCATCAATCTTAGGCAATTTTTCTTCAAGAAAAGCATTGAAATTCTTTTGCGAAATCATAAATTCTTTAACAGTAGTCTAAAAATTAGAGGGCATCTTATTAAAATTTCCATAAGAGTTGTTGTAGGAATTACCATAATTATTAGAGGAATTACTAGGAAATAGCCTAGGATTAAAGTTTCCTCTATACGCGTTGTTACCAAAATTGTTCCTACCAACAAAATTCACATCCATAGATTCATTATTATTTTCAATCAAGGTAGACAAAGGTATATCATTAGGATCAGAAGAAACACTCTCATTAGCAAACAATTTCATAAGTTCATCCATCTTTCCACTCAAAACATTAATTTCTTCTATAGCATGAACCTTTTTACTAGTAGGTCTTTCGGTGTGCCATTGAGAATAATTAAACATAATATTATCTAGGAGTTTAGTAGCTTCTCCTAAAGTGATTTCCATAAAAGTGCCTCCTGCGGCCAAATCTAAAAGATTTCTAGAACCAAAATTCAATCCAGCATAAAAAATTTGTATGATCATCCAGAAATTCAAACCATGTATAGGACAACTACGTATCATTAATTTCATCCTATCCCAAGCTTGTGCAACATGCTCATGATCAAGTTGCTTAAAATGGTAGCTAATCTCTTGAGCGCTAAAGTTTCCAGTTTTTACAGCAAGATCGCAAAGACTTCCCCCAAGTCTTCCTAACGGTTCTACTTGTCAAAAACACTAATTAAAAACATAAAACCACATCTAAACAGAAGCTAGATGAATTATTTATTAATAAACAGGAACAAAAAACAAGAAAAAATATAAAATTGGGTTGCCTCCCAACAAGCGCTATCGTTTAACGCCCCTAGCTAGGCATAAAACAGGAATAGATCTAGGTATTGTCATATTTAGTGTTGGGAAATAAAAGAGAAAATTTCTTATCTATAGAATTCATCTTTCTATTTTGAGAAAGCACGTGGCCATTAATGGTGGAAGAAAGATTAAGCACGCTACGGAAATTTGCATCTAAGCTAGCCTTCATCTCTTTGATAATTTTGTTTTGATAAAAGCACAAAAGAGAGGTGGATTCAACCTTCTCATTCAGGGGTTGCCCAAATATAGTTTTCATCTTTTCATAAGTATCTATGGCATCCCCCTCAAGAAAACCTTCTTCAAAAATAGAATCTAAAACTTGCTTGAACGAAGAGGGTAAGCCAACATAAAAGCTTTTGAGGTATATCTCAATTTGATATTGGGGTACATAACTGGCTCGGATCCTTAATAGCCTATCCCAAGCATCTTTCAAATACTCATCAAGTAAATAACGAAAAATCCCGGGATCATCTTCATCGAAATTATTCAAACTCTCATTGATAACCCCGGTAGGTCTTTCCATAGCATCATTATTTATGAGCTTAGAGAGGACAGAGGGACTATCCAAAGTACTAAAACCCGGGAGAGAACCCTTACTCCTTTTTGATTCATCCATGGCGAAAGAAACGCAAACGGGAAAGAGGTGAACGGAAAAGAGGGAGAATAAAACGGCAAAGGTGAAGTGGGGGAGAGGAAAACGAGAGGCAAATGGCAAATAATGTAATGTGAGGGATGAGAGTTTGTGATGGGTACTTGGTATGTCTTGACTTATGCATAGATCTCCCTGGCAACGGCGCCAGAAATGGCTTTTTGACGGGAGATCAAATCTTGACTTGACTTGGTGCAACCTCCTCGGCAACGCTGCCAGAAATCCTTCTTGCTACCTTTGGAGCATGTGTAGGTTTTCCCTTGAAGAGGAAAGGGTGATGCAGCAAAGTAGCGTAAGTATTTTCCTCAATTTTTGAGAACCAAGGTATCAATCCAGTAGGAGGTAACACGCAAGTCCCTAGTACCTGCACAAACAAACAAGGACCTCGCAACTAACGCGATAAAGGGGTTGTCAATCCCTTCACGGTCACTTACGAAAGTGAGATCTGATAGAGATAATAAGATAAATATTTTTGGTATTTTTATTGTAGAGATTGGCAAATAAAGATTGTAAAATAAACAACGAGAGAAATAGCAAGTTGATAGGAAAATAATATAATGGAAAATAGACCTGAGGGCCATAGGTTTCACTAGTGGCTTCTCTCAAGATAGCAAATTCTACGAAGCGTGAACAAATTACCGTCGAGCAATTGATAGAATATTAGGCATGATCATGTATATAGGAATCACGTCCGCAACAAGTTGACCGAAACAATTCTGCATCTACTACTATTACTCCACACATCGACCGCTATCCAGCATTCATCTAGAGTATTAAGTTCATAAGAACAGAGTAAGTCATTAGGCAAGATGACATGATGTAGAGGGATAAACTCAAGATATATGATATAAACCCCATCTTTTTATCCTCGATGGCAACAATACAATACGTAACTTGATGTCCCTGTTGTCACTGGGAAAGGACACCGCAAGATTGAACCCAAAGCTAAGCACTTCTCCCATTGCAAGAAAGATCAATCTAATAGGCCAAACCAAACTGATAATCCGAAGAGACTTGTAAAGATATTAAATCATGCATAAAAGAATTCAAAGAAGAATCAAATATTGTTCATAGATAATCTTGATCATAAACCCACAATTCATCGGATCTCGACAAACAAACCGCAAAAAGAATTACATTGAATAGATCTCCAAGAGAATCGAGGAGAACTTCGTATTGAGATCCAGAGAGAGAAGAAGCTATCTAGCTAATAATTATGGACCCAAAGGTCTGAGGTAAACTACTCACACATCATCGGAGAGGCAATGGTGTTGATCTAGAAGCCCTCCATGATCGATTCCTCCTCCGGCGGAGCGCCAGAAAAGGCCCCAAGATGGGATCTCACGGGTACAGAAGGAAGCGGCGGTGGAAATAGGGTTTTGTGGTGCTCTCGGATGTTTTCAAGGTATATGAGTATATGTAGGTGAAACAAGTAGATCGGTGGAGCCACGAGGGTGGGGGGCGCGCCTACCCCCCTGGGCGCGCCCTCCTACCTCGTGGCCGCCTCGTTTGTTCCTTGACGTCCACTCCAAGTCTCCTGGATTGCGTTTGTTCCAAAAATAACTCTCCCGAGGGTTTCATTCCATTTGGATTCCGTTTGACATTCCTTTTCAGCGAAACACTGAAATAGGCAAAAAATCAGCAATTTGCACTAGGCGTTTGGTTAGTAGGTTAGTCCCAAAAATAATATAAAAATGTATATTAAATCCCATTAAACATCCAAAACAGATAATATAATAGCATGGAACAATCAAAAATTATAGATACGTTGGAGACGTATCACTGGCGCAGTCGGGGCGACGGTAGCCGGAATAGGAGCGTGGACAGGCGCGGCGTCTTCCCGCAAGGCATGTTCAAGCTCGTCCCAAAGCGCCTTATGTTCTTGAGACTCCGGCTGGGTGTCTTCCTCAGGAAACTGGAAGACTAAGGGCAGACCATCGTGATGCAGCATGGCGTACGGTTAGGCCAGGCTAGTTGGAGGTAGACGACAGGAGAATCGGAGAGGAAGAGAGAAGATTGTAGCGACACCGGGTTGTGCAGGGTTGATTTTAAACTGCGGCACCGGTGACATTAAAAGTGGGAGCAGTTGGGATGAAGGTAGGCGGCGGAGCCTGGTCAAAGGGCTCGCCTCTCGGCGAGCCTGAGGAGTGGTCTGCTCACACGCCTCCTGTCAGCCGGCGCAGCGGTCTGCTCGCACACCTCCCGTCGACTCACACGCCTGCTCGGACGGCACCTGCCGATGAGAAGCAGAACTCGTGGTGGCACGTAAACGCCCAAGGTTTCAATAAATACCTTAGCTCTTCATTTGTGCAACTTCGCATAAGTAGCCTGTCTCAAATTGAAGAAAAAAATTATGTAGGAATATTTGTGTCATATCACGTGACCATGCTCAGTTTCATGAATTTCTGGCCACTTTTGGATTTTTTGAAATTTAAAATCTAGGATTCGAAACAATATCATAACCTGCATCATACAATAAATTTTCAAGCGATACATCTTTCCTGTTGTATTTCTTAAGAAAGGATTTGGTCAAACATTTTGCTTAGTTAGACTTCAGACAAGTTATATATGCAGAGTAAAAGGATAATCCCTCCATACCAGTGCATTGCCTGATATATTAAGTCAATTACTAGGCACGAACAAACGGGCTCAATTATGTGTTCATCCTGGTGTAGTACTACTATTAGTAGTACTAGGCAATGCAGTTGACGGGTGACCTTGGGTAGCGGCGACCGAGGGAATTTAACCATACTCCGCACGGTTCGTAACGTTGCCTAGTTACTAAAGCATCCCTCCATTGTTCATCACTAGTCACTATGGACCGGGGACATGAGGGGAATGTCCTAGGGCTGGAATTCTGGCCGCCAGATATTTCGACTCGAAACACGGAGGCTCGACTGATTGGGGTTGGTTAATGTGTGTACCATGCACGCCACCAGAAGGACACGAGCCCGCTTTTTTTAGGATCAACATCAGCCCGGTTTTTTTCTTTGTTTTGAGAATCAACACGAGCCAAGGTCTGGCTAGTACGTCGTTGGGTCCTACCATTCGAGTAGACGAAATGAATCTTTCAAATTGCCGAACTAATGTATGTGTATTACAATGCACGTATTTTCATTGCAAATAGTAATCTCAATGTGGTAATTTATTTATGACGAGTTCTTGAATTAGAGTGAGTTTGTGATATAGTGATCTCAACGTGGATTTCACATTTCATGGTATCCCTAGTAAGTTTATCATTGCAAATTCAAATTTAAAAGATGAACGGTATGGTGGTGAGAAAACTTTGTATGTATCAAGCATATGACCACACACACACACACGAACACAACAACAATCCAATAAGTATAGTGCATATATTTTTCCAAACCATGCATGTATGACACGAATTCAAAAATACTCTTTCTGTTCCTAAATATTAGTCTTTAAGAGACTTCAACAAGTGACTACATACAGAGCAAAATCTAAAATATGTCTATATACATCCGTATGTGGCAGTCCATTTGAAATCTCTAAAAAGACTAATATTTATGAACGAAGGGAGTAAAATGTAAGACATGCATGGTCCTTAATTCAGTATTCAAAATGAACAGGAAACTGAAACATGAATATTAAGTCTAGTGCAACAGTACATGCAAATGTTGTGTTTAGCGGAGCTATGTAGATTTTCGGGGGTTAACCCCTCGACCTTAGATAAAATTGTGAAGTTGTGTTTAGGATTGTTTAGATTATATTTTTCCCCACCCTCCCAAACACCGATTGGTTCTGCACCCCCTCCTCCCCGGGAGAATATCATGTGCCCCCACACCTTAGATGCTATATACTGATACGAGTTCCTTGGAGCTTGTAGATATGAGATATAGGAGCTCACATGATGTCTTAATATTTTTACAGGAAACCTTGATGAGTTTGAGAATTGCACACAATTTGTACAAAAACTACTCAGATGCCCTTGGATCCCATACCCAACGACCTAGAAGCTTGTATCACCGTAGCATCTAAGATGAAGGAGGACATCATATTCTCGTGTATGTAAGAATATCATGTGCTACCACACCTTAGAAGCTTTGGTGATACAAGCTCTTCGGAGCCGTTGGATTTGTAACCCAACAACTCCTCGGTGGTTTGAATATTTTTTCGCAGAAAAGCCCCCAAAGAGTTAGACCACTGCTTACAAGCACAAAGACTACTCAGATGCCATTGGATCTCAGATCAAACGACCTCAAATCTCGTATCACCGTAGAGTCCAAGCTGCGAGAGCACCTGATGTTTTCTCGCATGGGAGAATATGAGGTGCCCCCACACCATAGATTCTATGGTGATACGAGTTCATGGAGATCTAACGGCTCACAGTAGGAGGTTTGAATGTTTTTGCAAAATACGCCTGAGAGAGTTTGGGAATTGCGCAGAAAGTACAAGTACTACGCATGTGGCATCTGATCACAGATCATACGACCTAGATGCTCGTATCACCGTATCTGCTAATTAAGCTACGGGGAGCACCTAATATGAGCAATGGGGATCCGTTGGATCCAAGATGCAGTGGCACACACGAGGCACAAAGACTACTCCCAAGTCATTGAATCTCAGTTCCAACAATGTAAAAACTCGTATCACCATAGCATCTAAGCTGCGGGGTGGATGTGATATTCTATGCCGCTGTCATTTTTGTTTGTAAACTTGCAAAATACGTGTAACTCGTGGCGTTACTTGTCTAACCGCGCAAAATGTTTGTTCAAAAAAACCATCCTACACTGAAATATCGGAACAACACACGGGGGGTCACACTTGTCAGTGATCACATTTGGATGTAAAACTAACAAATCTGAAAGACGAGATTAGAACTGGCAACCTGGACTACAAAGCATAAGTCGATAGCCTGAAACAATAACGGTTGGTGGCTTTGTCCCATAACTTGATTTTATACAGTATTACGTTGAGTAGAGTAGAGGGAGTGCCCCGTCAACACATGCATGACCATTGACTCACTTACTGGTGGGTCCCAAGTCTGCGATCTCTCTCTTCTATCCATCGTCTAACCTTTAGACGCACGGGCACACACGAAGAGCGGCGCTAGCTTTCAGTGGTGTTATTATAACTAAAAAAAGCTTGGAAAATAGAAGAACCGCCTAGAACAAGAGACGTTGTGGCTGGTCGAGACGGAGCTAACCACACCTGTCCTCCGTGCCACATTAGCATGATGAAGGTGTGTGGCTAGTGGGGTGTTTTCGACCGACTGGCTGGGTCCCGAGGTCGAACCATAGGTACTACTACGTCTGATACAGTATATTTTTACATGCACATTTTTCCTCCGTGCTGAGATGTGGCACACCCTACGTCACGGTTTCGGGGTCCTCCCGGGTGGTGCACGCATATATTCTTCCTTGCCGAGACATGGGACGCCCTACCGCGCATTTTCTGGGTCCTCCTCGGTCATAGCGCCGAAGCAAGTAAATGAGTCATGAAATCACGAAAGACCACCTTTCCCGCCGAGTACATCAGTGAACCACAGTGGCTAGATAGTTGGGCTAGTGGGACGAATTAGCTAGGCTACCGCCACATTTGTTTTTTCACCCTTTTTTATATCCTTGCCGGCAGGTAAATTTAAATATCCACCGTGGCGTGCTCTAGTCTTTGGGTGCGGGAGGCACGGCAGGAGTTTTAATTTTTTTTGATTGACGGGAGCAGGCGCGGTAGGATTTTTAATTTTTTTCTTCCTCTCCCCATTGCTTCAACCTGGTGCCATGGCGGCACAGCAGATCACGGAGTCTGAGGTGAGGCGCCTGACATAGTAGCTCGAGGCCAAGGATGCGGAGCTCAGGGCCAAGGACGTGGAGCTCCGTGAGCTCAATGAGGAGAGGAGTGCCATGCTCCTCTGTTATGTGTGGGAGTTCACGGAGCTTCAAAAGCAGCAGGCGTCCACCACAAAATGCTCGAGGTGTCGGCGGCGTTGCTACAGAAAGCGGGAGATACTATAGGTTGTCAGGGGAGCTGGCTGGAGCGCGAGCGGGCTGACCGTGACGAGGTCCAGGATCGCCTCAGCCACTTGGTGGGCCAAGTCGCCACACACGTGTTGCGGCTACGTGATGCCTACCGTCATGTCAGCGTGACCATGCCGGCCGTCGGGCTAAACCCGTTCGACCAACCCGTCGACTTCAATGAGCTGTGGTTTCCTGACCTGGTCTCCTTCTTCACCTATATCTCCGAGGAGCTGAGGCATCTCTGCGCGATGGTGAGGGCGGAGCTGGACAAGTAGGGGTTGCGGGCTGCCGTCGCCTTTGCCAGGAGAATCCTCTCAGAGCTCCGTCACCAGAATCCATTCGTGCCATTGGACGCCGTCTTTGACGAGCTGGCTCCCGTCGACCGGGAGCGGGCTCTGCGGGCCGTTGCACCCTGCATCACCAACGTCATGCGCCTTGAGAAACAGAGGGACTTTGGTGGTGTTTAGGCATCCTCTGCATGGGCATGCCCATGCTTGGCGCAACATGACCGTTAGATCAAACTCAGACGGTGCAGATCAGTCACTGTAGCACAAAGCGTGTGGGTGTGTTTGGTTGCATTCTCATCTCAATATATTTGTTCCCTCTTTGTGTATTTGTGTTAACCTACTAGTGTGGACTCATGCACCCTTCATGCACTCTGCCAAACACCCAAAAGTGGGTCGAGAAGGGAGCCTTTTCTCCCATCACGTGCACCCTTCATACACCCTGCCTAACACTGAGTCGTCGTGCTTCATATGGTTCATGTTTTGTGGAGTACTGTAGCATCGTACTCTCCGTACGCTGTAGACCTAGTTCTTTTGACATTGATCTCACCGTTCATTCTCAACCAGACAGTTAAAAATGCGTTACTATGTTAGATTATTGTTCATATAGTTGACATGCGCACACCATCATTTGTTATCGTCATATCTTACTACACTAGCAACAAGATCATGTAGTACTGATGTATGAACCACTGCACATGCCTAGTAGTAGGAGCACTGTGTATGTTCAAGTGACTACCATGTTTCGCACTCCTCCATCGTAAGAGTGGAAACGCTTGTTGTAATCATTTTTTTCTTCAAAAAAAATGGTGGACTCGCTCTACCGTGCGGATCCTCCTCGACGGTCGTCGGTAAACTTTGCTACTCACTTTCGCCGACGTGGGGGACAAGCATCATCACGGTCCACCAGCCATGCACTAAATTACTGCGTAGTAAAGTGCCCAACTGCACGGTAGACTACCCCGATCGATGCGCCGCAGTAATGCCCAATGAGCCGTCAAATCACAAAACCCCCTCCTTTCCAGCAGTAAGTTGGACAGACGAAGCAACCATCATTTCACTCTTCTCACTCATCCTCCTCTCTACCCAACCCTCACTTCTCCCTCATCTTGTTCCTCATTTCTTCAAGGAAACCCCGACCTAATTTTTCCATTGTTCTTCTCTCCCAAAGAACGAAAGCTGAGCGCATCAATGGTGTTGATTCTGGCCAAGGCCCGGTCTTGCAACCCTGACACTGATCCTATAACTCCCTCTTTGTTCTTCTTTTGGGTTTGTGATTATGGTTTCTTTTCTTTTATTTCTATTTGACAGTTTCTTGATGGACGCTGGAGCACCGGCCGAAGTGATGTCTATGGCTCTAGCAAACACCATCGAGGCTCATGGTACGAAGAAGCGCAAGCACCCCATCGAGACTACCATAGACAAGATCAAAGCCATCGCCCTGTCCAAGCCCCCCTCACCGGGATCCCTCATTAAGCAAGTCCAGGTAATATCTCTTCTTGACGATCTTTTTCTCGATCTTGATCATGTTTTTTCATCTAACACGTAGTGCTAGTACTAGTAGTACAACTTTCTGGGTGATCTTGCATGTGATTTTTGTGTGCCAAATGGCGGTTCTAAATTCCTCTTTTGACCAAAACATGCGAGAGGTTGACACTAATTTCTTATAGATTACTTTCAACTACTTTATGAACATCAATGCTACCTTTGATGAGGGTATATTTGCATCAGTAACTTGTGTTATGGATATTGCAAGTAATCCCTCTATTCTCATGCCTTTGAAGACATGTTCTAGTGTCTTTGTTCACTCATTTCTGTGCGTATATGTAGTCATATATGGAGTAAAATATCAAAAATCATCTTATATTTCTGAATGGAGGTAGTAATAAAATATTTGGTTTCTGTTTTAATTAGAACCAGGTCCGCGGTGGAGACGAAGTTCTCAAAGTCACGCCGTGTGAACTGGAAGACCTGAGGATGAGTTCTACCGCTAAACTATCCAGCTGTTGTGTCCTTATTGCCACGTGTCCTGAACTAGTTTTTTCCTATAGCATTGTTGTCAGGCGTGTTCTTGAGGCTGTACTTGACCACAACAATTTCCTGGTTGTGCCTTCGATTACGAAGGGTGTGGTTCTTATAAAGCTTCCCCACAAATCTGATGTGGCCTGTCTTCATCGTCATGTTTATGAGTGGAAAGACCACTTTGTTAGGTTCTCCAAGGTTGAGGAGATGGTGATGGTGCCGGTAGACATCTCTCACGAAGTCCATGGCCTAGTCAGTTATGCGGGGTTCATCCCGTAGGTCGGTGGCAAGAAATAGCCTGTAGAGTTTAATTACTGCAACTTTGATTGTCTATAGTAAGTACTATTGTTCAATACTTACTGCCGCTTTTGGTGTGTGGTGGGTCTAGAGAACAGTCTATGTTAATGTATGTCCACTCAATTTAGTCTGTATATTTTGAAGTATCCAGATCATCTTTTTTGTGAGGACGGTTTATCAATTGTGGTTACACCCCAATATCTGTATGCATTGCAGGGTTTATCGCACCACCGGGATTTCCAGTCCCATGGATGTTCGGTCCATATGATTTTTCACGACCTTTGGACTATCATGCTTGTGGGAGTAGGCGGGGGCCCTGCATGCCACGCGTAGTTGGATGACCAATCTTCAGTTTAGTACTTCAACATAGTGATTTCCTAGTAAGGATTCACTCATGTCACATCAAGTAAATCTTATTGATTTACTGTCTAAATCTTATTGATTTAATGTCATGTTTTCTTTCTTTTGCTACAATTTTACGATGCATGTTTGGCCATGTGACATCCATCACAGAATAAACCATTTGGTTTGCTCTATGATGGATATTTATGCAGGTTTCACTTCTTATGTCGTGTCAGTAACGAAGGCACTATCCATGACTTAGATTATTGGAAATAATTGGATCAGTCTGTTGTCTGAGTACAACCTGAATCCCTATGATGAACTGCAGTTTGATTTAACAAACACGCCACAATTAGTCCTTCTCGCGTTTAAAAGAAACGAAGAAAAAGACTGGATCACAGCCACGGAGCCTAGTCAAGTTAGAAAGCTGATCATAGCAGATTAGACATGACCACCGCTGTCTCGCACATCGGTACCACCTTCAGCAATGGATCGAGCACCGGCAGTTGCTCTTGCACTGACAGCGGCAGAAGCTCAGCCTGATCCAACTGAGGATTGGGCACCAACTGCGTCAGTTGATCAGGCTGATCTACCGGAGGATCGGGCATCAACACCGGCACCAGCTCTACAAGGAGCACCATCTTTGGCAGCAACAACGGCACTACCAGTCGCACCGGCAACGGCTTCGGCACATGCACCAACACTTGCACTTGCATCTGCTCCAGCCCGCGCAGCGGCAACGGAACCAGCAGTTGCACCGGCAACAGACTGGGCTGTAGTTCGCACTTCATATACCATAGTCCTTACAAAACCGGCATGTCCATCTTCTTGGTAAGCATTGGCCGCCTAAGTGTTTCATTCTTTTTTCTTTCCATGTTGTTTCACATGATTCATTGTGTTGATCTACCTGTTTGTGTATGTCTTCTTGTTTGCAAACAGAGAATTCCTAGAGCACCAAGGGAGTCGTTCAACAATCCGGGCGACCGTGGCCAAGTTTCTCTTACGATGCACAACCTTGGTGTGAATGAACCTGCTGAATATACCGTAAGTACAAAGTATGGTCGCATGATGATTGATGCTAAAGGATGGTCAAGGATCAAATCTAAATCATATCTTGCGGAAGGGGATGATGCCAAAATCGAACTTTGTCAGCAAGGAGAGCTGGTCCAAATCAACTTTGAAATTCTTCAGTAGCAGCACACAACTGCCGAACTGATCTATCCTCTGACAAATTTTGATGTAATACTCTGGCATGGTGAAACAAGTGTCCTGTGTGTATAAGTAGTACGACAGAATCGTTGATAGAATTGCAACTCTGATTGCTTGTTAGGAACTGTCGTTTGATTTCATTCCAATAGCTGTTGTGCTTTATTCAATTTTGTGTATTCGCCTTGCGATAGCATCTAAAACCAGCGTCATATCGACCGCTTGCAATATTAAAAGCGCTGAGGTAGAACACATGTGCCCCCAAATATGCAGGCCCACCGGCCTGTGGCCCAAAGTCCAGAACCGTGAGCCTGTCCGAGTATTTCTCAGCTGAACCCCCATAATGCCCGTGCATTGCACGTAACATCAAGATGCATTTGTATGAGTATTTTATCTTGTGAGAGAAAAGGATTAATGAGGGAAGGCCTTATTTGCAAATGTGGAGAGGTGTGAGGGTACCTTTTTGCAAAATTGCTATAATTTCCTTCCTATCCGTCATATATAAATCGGACGGCCTATATTGCAGGATGGCAGGCACACCATCATCACCAATTCGTCTATTTCGTGTTAAGAAAAACTCTATTTTTTATAATTATATATGTTATATATATTCCCCTTGATTTTTCTTATGTATAAAGTTTAGATATAAAAGATATTTATATTTCTTTACAGAGGGAGTATCTCTGTCAAAAATATATTTATGCGTAACTAGTTACTCCTGTCTTTCTACTTCCTTTCGCTGATATGTGGGGCATCCGACAACAGGGTTCACGTGCCATATGCACCAAATTAGAGTGCACAACTGCACGGTAGACACACCCCGGGCCTAGCGCCGTAGTAATGCCCAATGAGCCTTCAATCACAAAAAACCCACCTTTCTAGCTTTAGCAGTAAGCTGGATGGATGAAGCGGCAATATTTCACTGGGCCTGAATCCCCTTCTCCCTCGTCCGCTTGTTCAGAGAAAACCCATGCTCGGTGATTGCATAGGGTTTTCTCATGGAGAACCTGGTACGAATTCTTCATCCATCCCCGATAAATCTAAGTCCCTTGGTCGCGGGTACTCCTAGGATGGCAGCCGCCGCCGTTGATGCATTTTTCTTCCTACCGAATCTAGTGTGTTTCATTTGTAGTGCCCAAAGTGCGAGGACCCTACAGGTTTCTGCACCCTCAGCAAGGTGCCACACTTGTTCCTTCTCATCCTAACATAGGATTTTAAAACACGCAGAATATGTTCCTAGAATCCTCTTTTCTATCCGGGAGAGTGGGGTTTTTTGAACATGATGTCGACTAATTTGGAAATTTGGATTGCTATATTTGGATAAAAGGTACTAGTACCATGGTCAACACTGACGTGAAGGAGGAAATTATTTCTAGATTTGGATATAGGGAATACATTGTGTTCTCGTATTATTTTTCCTGCAGTGCATTCCTTGCTCTGCCAGAACACATGTACTCAAGATGCTCGGCCTTGCAATAATTGAATACACCAGTTTAATTGTCACAGTGAAGACAAGCCATGGATATAAGTTTCAAGTTGTGTTCATGAACCTAGAAGATCGCTGCTTTTTTTATGGCCGAACATGCATAAACTTCCTCAAGTGTTACAGACTGAAAGTTGGCGCACGAATGTTGATGGAAATAGCAGAACCTGATCTCATCTTCATTGTGATCTTCCACCCCGACGTTGTTCCAATTGTTCATCCATGTTAGTTTTGTATCTGGTTCTTGCTTCTTGCCTCAATTACTTCTTAATCCACCTATCTGTCTAACTAATCGCAATTTAACTTTATAAGTAGCAACGAATCTCTCATGGAGATGCTACTTCTAACTAATATTTTCTTATAATTGGTGGCACGTGTAGGTTTTTTCAGAGTTAAGTAGGCTACTCGTTTGTTATTTTATAAGAACTTGGCTATTACTCATGGCACTAAAGTTGACTTGGACGACATCCACAAGTTCCTGCACTTTATTGATCGTCTTGAGGTCCTTGTGGGGCATTTCAATGGTGGAAGGCCACGTGGGATATGTGTGCCACTGCTGCACTCATTGAACAGGTCCAACTATGTTGAGAAACTTATGGTACGAGCTATTTTCTGTTATATATACTGTTCATAAACTCTTGCTTATGCAAAGTTTTACAGCTGTGATCTTCTTGAAACAGGAACTGCCCAGGTCTATTGTTCCTATACAGATGTCTGACCATGGTCAGGTCAGACTTGCGCTTGGTCACAACATGATGTTTATCTCGACCTACTCCATTCCCCTTGGAGGTGAAAAGATACTTATTCATGGGTGGTCTCAAATAATGAAGGCCTGTCCATCTTGGAGAATAGGACATAAGATTATGTTCCTGCTTTCCCATGGCTCTAAAGCCAATATCCTGTTTATTGACCACATTGCGAGATGAAGCCGCTTTCAGTAGGTTGTGGATGCGCGGGGTGGCGCCTGGGCCCTGTCTTGGGGCTTGGCGGCCTCACCCTTTGGTTAACTTTAGGAAAAGTAGCACTGTTCTAGGCGTTCTTTGTACGATTGAACCTGTATAAGTACTCATACTACTTTCAACTATGGTTGTCAAGTGCCCCTGCTGGTTTCAGTTATGGTTGTTAAGTACTCCTGCTACTTTTACAGTCTGTCATGTTTGTTCAGTCCTGTCTTCCTCCAGCCGCCAAAACCAAACCAGCGCTGGTAGGGCCGCCTACTTCTACCCCACCATCTCCTAAATCATTAATGCCTACCTCCAAGGCCTCGTCGTCGTCCTCCGCGCACTTTGCTGCGCTCTCCGCGGCGCCGCCCTCTCACGTTGTCAACATGGTCAACAAACAAGAGGAATTGGCAGAGGACTATATGTGGAGAGGATGACAGTAGGGGCCCACCATGTCCATGGCCGGATGCGAGGAAGTTCCTCATTTTTTGTTATATATATATTGCATTGAGAGCGTATGGAAAAAGAAAATGCTTCATGCGAGTGGTTTCCTGACATCTGGGACCCACGACATTGAGCGTATATAGTCAATAAACAAGAGAACAACACAAGATCGGCTGGCACCTAGGACGTAGCTACTTGAGCAGTATTTTTTTGTTATTGTTGAGATGGAGCAGGGTTTCAACTGGGCTCTGGCCCATCTAGCCCAGGCTTATATTTTATGTTCACCACATGATCAGCCCAGCTATTTTTTGTTTGTGAAAATGAGCCCAGTTTATTTTTTCTGAAGAATACCCAATCCAGGCCTACTTATTTTTCTACGCCATGATGGGCTGCAAATCTTTCAAGATGCCTGCAAATATTGAAAGTAATATGAAATGGGCTGTAAATATAAAAATAGATGAGAAATTGGCAATTACTTTATAATTTCTGAATTTTTTTCACATTTTTAGATTCCATTTCACTGCGCTTTAACCTAATTCAAATATATATTCAAAATAATTTAGATCTGGCTCGACGTTTCGGTATTAAAAATAGTTTGGAACCCATAGAAATATGCAAAATTTCGTTTAAATTTTTAACCCTGGCCCTGGCCAACAAAAAAAATGGACTGCAATAAATTGCATAAGAAGTTGCAATGAGCTATATATAAATTATTAAAAAAATAGGGAATGGTCTGACTTTTGGGCCTATTAAGTTGATGCGTATGCAAGATTTTTTTACTTATTATATACGACAACAAACGATTCTAGCAGACATAACCATTGGATGTCAATCCAATGACCGTCGTGTTTCTTCAATCTGTGATCTTCTTGCTCCAGCCGCCAAATCCAACGTCGGCGGGACCGCCTGCTCCCACCTCCCGTGGCTGGCTATGCTGCCGCGCAGACCTCACCGCCCCTACTACTCCCAGGCTAGGCCATCTGTCTACTCACCCACATCCCTCCACTGTTGTGGCTTGCCGCCTCCGGGTCATTCCCTTCTTGGGTCTCGCTGTCGTCCATCGCGCTGGTGTTCTCGGCATGGCGTGGTCAACATTGTCAACAAACGACAACATCGGAAGAGGGGCGTACATGGAGAGGCTGACAGTTGGGACCCAGATGGTCCATGGCCGCTCGCAAGCAAGTACCTCCTTATTACGCCAAAAAGAATGAATACTCTTGCTGACAGCTCGGACCCACCAGCTATATCTTCGCACGCAAGGAAGTGCCTCCTTATTACGCACAAAAAATGAATACTCCCCCTGCTAGCTGGGACCCACCATAGTGGGAGGATGACTTGTGGGCCTACTAAGTTGACGCGGACAGACGGCTTTCTCAACTCAACAAACGATTCTATCACCAGTGACCATTGGATTGTTAACATCCAACGGTCGTCCTGCTTCTTCAACCTCTAATTTTCTTGCTCCAGCCATCCGAACCACCGCGTGCTCTTGCCTCCCGTGGTCGGCTGTGCTGCCGTGGAGGCCTCACCGCCCCCTACTACTCCCACCGCTGCTCAGGCCCTGCGGCGACGGCAGCCTCACACCGCAGCGGAACCAGTGAACCCTCGTACTCCTCTCCTCGTGGGCATCCACTGCCACGTCTTCCTCGGCTCCGCATCATTCCCTTCCTAGGCCTCGCCATCGTCCACCACCTTGGTGCTCTCGGCGCGGCATGGTCAATGTGGTCAACAAACGACTTCCGTCGGAAGAGTACTGGGCGTTGAGAGGCTGACAGCTGGGTCCACGGCCGCAGTAAGGAAGTGCCTCCTTATTATGCGCAAAACAATTATTCCTCCACCTGATAGCAGGGACCCATCGGACATGCCACCATATTTCACAAAAAAAATATTTCCCCCCTGACTACTAGGACCCACCAGCTCCATCTTCGCACGAAAGGAAGTGCGTCCATATTACGGGCAATAAAAATGATTCGCCCCACTGACTACTGGGACCCACCAGCTACATCTTCGCACGCAAGGAGTGCCTGACAGTCGGGACCCACCCGGTCGAAGTGTACGTGGCGTTGTCATTTTGGTCGCGAACGTGTATGTACATACTGGTCGATGTAGAGGTGCGCACGTGTGGTAGTAGAGGCGTGCACATGTAGAGGCACGCACGTAGCATGTACACGTACGTACATCAGCTAGGGTGCAAGAAAGTAAATACGTCCATGTACGTACATACGGGCGGGGTCTCGAATGACTACTCGCGCATACGTACGGCTAGGGCTCGTGTACATGGCTGTGGCTGGGTCGAAACGGAGAAAATGCGTCGTCGTCGTGTTCATGGGGAGGCAACGGAATGCTCGTGTTCATCGGGAGGCAACAGAACGCGTGTTGTTCATCGGGAGCCAACCGTCTTGGTTGGAACAACAGATGGAAACGAGGCCTGGAGTACCGCAGAACGGAGGAAACGACCTTGTGTTCAACCGGCCACGATGGAAACGGGATCCTGTTCATCGGGAGGGGTCTGGCGTACCGCAAAACGGAGGAAACGGACCTCCTACGGTGGAAACGGAGTCTTGTTGATCGGGAGGGGTGTGGCGTACCGCAAAACGGAGGAAATGGACTTGTGTTAGGGTGCTACGGTCAAAACGGGGATCCTGTTCATCGGGAGGGGTGTGGCGTACCGCAAAACAGGACTCCATGGGATATTGTTCATCTCCACCGTCGACCTCATACAGCCTCCACCTGCGACTGTTCATCCACGGCTCCTGTTCATCCAGCCTCCACCGCGCACTCCTCCACCGGCTACTGTTCAACCAGCCCTCTCCACGGGATCCTGTTCAACCACCCCTCCACTGGCTACTGTTCAACCATCCCTCCATTGACTATTGTTCATCCAGCCCTCCACGGGGTCCTATCCATCCACCAGATCGATCAATCAGGGTCCTGTTCATCTAGCGGCAATGGCCTTTACTACCACGGGGTCCTGTTCATCCAACCCCCCACCGGGAACTGTTCATCCAAACCCCCCAACAACGCTCACTGTTCATCAAGAGGCAGCATCGATCGGCTTTAGTTAGCAGCATTAGCGAAGGAATCACTCGGGTTCAGTTAACAGCAAGGGATCGATCAATCGCTCGAGTTCAATAACACGTAGCCTACAGTGCAATCGCTCGGGTTCAGTTAGAGTGCAATGCCTCGCACACACGCGCGTACGTACGTATGAGGGAAACGCGCATCACTCGTTCCCCGACCTCCCATCGTAACCGGGAACTCCCCGATATTTTCCTCGCCCTTGCTTCTACCACGATTTTCTCCATCATGGACGGCCCAACGAATGTCATGCACATGCGTCTCCGGCCCACCTAGGACGAAAATCCCAATTATTGTCATGATTTTTTGTCATAGAAGTAGGGCCCCAGCACATCTATGATGATACCGGGTTTTGTCACAATTATCGTCATAGAAGTGTCATAAGCATGACAGAAAAAATTGTTCGGCCCAAAATGTCATGGATGTGTCATTTTTTTGTAGTGTAATTGTCAGCGCTGTGTACAGAATTGAATTCGCCGTGAGATTAGGCACAATGTTCATACTTATTGTTAATGATATTGTGGTCAAGTGCCAGAAGAAGTAAACATTTCTAGATGACCTCAAGGAAACCTTTGACAATCTTCGGGTTTACAAGATGATGCTTAACCCGGCCAAAGTGTGTTTTTGGCATTCCTGCACGCAAATTGATAGGTTTTTTTGGTATCTGAATGAGGTATTTGATGTCTGCTAGTACTACGTCGGTATTTCCCCAAAGAGGAAGGGATGATGCAGCACATCAACGGTAGGTATTTCCCTCAGTGAGGAGACCAATGTTATCGAACGAGTAGGAGAACCAAGCAACACTAAGTAAACATCACATGCACACAAATAACAAAAACTCGCAACCTGACGTATTAAAGGGGTTGTCAATCCCTTTTGGGTAACGGTGCCACAAATTGGCAAACGGACATGAGAGAGTTGTAAATATTGATAGATCGAACGACAAATAAAATAAATTGCAGCAAGGTATTTTTGGGTTTAATAGATATGAAAATAAAAGGCAAATAAAATAGATCGCAAAGGCAAATAACATGATAAAGAGACCCGTGGGCCGTATGTTTCACTAGTGGCTTCTCTCAAGAAAAATAGCAGACGGTGGGTAAATGAATTACTGTTGGGCAATTGATAGAAATTCAAATAATCATGACGATATCCAGGCAATTATCATTATATAGGCATCACGTCCAAGATTAGTAGACCGACTCCTGCATGCATCTACTACTATTACTCCACACATCGACCGCTATCCAGCATGAATCTAGTGTATTAAGTTCACGGAGAAACGGAGTAATGCAATAAGAACGATGACATGATGTAGACAAGATCTATTTGTGTAGAAATAGACCCCATCGTTTTATCCTTAGTAGCAATGATACATACGTGTCGGTTGTCCTTCTGTCACTGGGATCAAGCACCGTAAGATCGAACCCACTACAAAGCACCTCTTCCCATTGCAAGATAAATAGATCAAGTTGGCCACAGAAAATCCAAATATCGAAGAAGAAATACGAGGCTATAAGCAATCATGCATATAAGAGATCAAAGAAACTCAAATAACTTTCATGGATAAAAATAGATAGATCTGATCAGAAACTCAAAGTTCATCGGATCCCAACAAACACACCGCAAAAAGAGTTACATCACATGGATCTCCAAGAGACCATTGTATTGAGAAACAAACGAGAGAGAGAGAGAGATAGAGAGAGAGAGGAAGCCTTCTAGCTTCTAACTACATATCCGAAGGTCTACAAAGAACTACTCACGCATCATCGGAGAGGCACCAATGGAAGTGGTGAAACCCCTCCTCGATGGTGTCTAGATTGGATCTGGTGGTTCTGGACTCTGCGGCGGCTTGATTTTCGTCGACTCCCATAGGGTTTATGGAATATTGGGGTATTTATAGAGCAAAGAGGAGGTCCAAGGGGCACCCGAGGTGGGCACAACCCACCAGGGCGCGCCTGGGCCTCCAGGTGCGCCCTGGTGGGTTGTGGTCCCCTCGGAGCACCCCCAGGTGCTTCTTCGGCCCATTGGATGTCTCCTGGTCCAAAAAATCCACAAAACATTTGACTACATTTGGACTCTGTTTGATATTGTTTATCTGTGATGTAAAAACATGCAAAAATGCAGCAACTGGCACTTGGCACTATGTCAATAAGTTAGTACCAAAAAATGATATAAAATGATTACAAAACATCCAAGAATGATAATATAACAACATGGGACAATCAAAAATTATAGATACGTTGGAGACATATTAGCATCCCCAAGCTTAATTCCTGGTCGTCCTCGAGTAGGTAAATGATAAAAACAGATTTTTTTGATGTGGAATGGTGCCTAACATGTCATCTCCTATTCTTTTCTTAATAGCATGGACATTTGGACTTTTATATTGTTCAAAGAAATAGTCTAGTTTTGACATGATAGTTTAGATACTCAAGCATACCAACAAGCAACCATGTCTTTCAAAATATCAACGCTAAAATAAGTTATCCCTAGCCCATCATGCCCAATCATTGATCCATTCAAGAAACACACTCGCATATTAACTACACCCAATGCTCAAGTACGATCATAGTGCCCTCTAGTTTGTGCTTTATAAGAGAAGATGGAGACTCAAATTAAAAATGAAAATTGCATAAAGTAAAAGAAAGGCCCTTCGCAGAGGGAAGTAGGCATTTGTAGAGGTGCTAGAGCTCAAAACAAAAATTGAGAGATAAAAACATTTTGAGAGGCATACTTTTCCCACCAACGAAAACGACTTAGAGTTCCCAACACTCTACATGCTAGATATATCATTGGTAGTTCCCAAACAGAAAATAAATTTTATTCCTTTTTCCACCATACTTTCACTTTCCAACACTTTCCAAGGAATTTATTATTTCACAACATAAAGTAAATTCATTTTTCATTTTGGGACTGGGCATCCCTAATACCTTTTCCATACTCTCATGCAATGATAACTGAATAAACACTCATTGTGACAATAACACATCTAGCATGGAAAATATTAGCCACCCCTCACCGCCTCGCGAGCATTAAGAGCACACAAAAGAGAAATTTATTTTGAATATTAGAGATGGCACATACAAATTTGCTTAGAACGGCAAAATAATACCGCAGATAGGTAGGTATAGTGGAGTCATGTGGCAAAACTGGTTTAAAGGATTTTGGTTGCACAAGTAGTGATCATACTTAGTGCAAAATGAAGGCTAGCAAAAGATTGAGAAGCGACCAACCAAGAGACGAGTAATCTCATAAGCGAGCATTAAGCATAATTAACACCGAATAATGCACCACAAGTAGGATGTAATTTCATTTGCACAACTATTGACTTTCGTGCTTGCATAGGGAATCACAAACCTTAACACCAATATTCTTACTAAAGCATAATTACTCATCAACATGACTCACATATCACATCATTATATCTCAAAACTATTACAAGGAATGAAGTTTATTTTGTCCACTGATCTTCATGATTTTTTTTATTATATCCTTCTTGGATACCTATCACTTTGGGACTAATTTTCATGTGTTGCTTTGATAAGCTCAAACAAATATAAGTGAAGAGCATGAGCATAATATTTCTTTCTCTCAAATTAATTTAAGTGAAGCAAGAGAGAATTTCTTGAAAATTTTACTATGCCTCAAATAAATCTAAGTGAATCAAGAGAGAATTTCTTCAAAAATCCTAAAGCACACCATGCTCAAAAATAAATAAGTGAAGCACTAGAGCAAATCCATAGCTCATAAAAATTTATGTGAAGCATAGAGAGCAATTCTAACTAGTCATGACATAATTTTCGCTCTCTCAAACAAGTGTGTCCAGAAAGGGATCAAGACCAAAAACAGAAAGCAAAACAAGCAAAGACTCATATCATACAAGATGCTCCAAGCAAAACACATAGTATGTGATGAATAAAAATATAGCTTCGAGTAAAATACCGATGGTCGTTAGAAGAAAGAGGGGATGCCACTCGGGGCATCCCCAAGATTAGTTGCTTCTCTTTGGATAATAGCTTGGGGCGCCATGGGCATCCCCAAGCTTAGGCTATTCTTACTCCTTATTCCTTCATCCATCGTAAGATAACCCAAAACTTGAAAACTTCAATCACACAAAACTCAACAAAACCTTCATGAGATCCGTTAGTATAAGAAAA
Organism: Triticum urartu; assembly: GCF_003073215.2. NCBI lineage: Eukaryota > Viridiplantae > Streptophyta > Magnoliopsida > Poales > Poaceae > Triticum > Triticum urartu. The sequence goes on along the minus strand of NC_053027.1, from coordinate 199,084,311 downwards.
CAAATCACTACTATAGGTGATGTTGCAAACCAATTCATATTTTATTCTTGCATTATATCTACTATATTCCAACTTTTCTATGGCAAAAACTCATCAAAGAAAACCATAGAATCATCAAAAGAAGCACACAACGCAAAGAAAATAGAATCTGTCAAGAACAGAACAGTCTCTAGAAATCTGGATATTTAGAATACTTCTATAACTCCAAAAACTCTGAAAAATTAGGAAGACCTGAGAAATTTGTATATTAATCTTATGCAAAAGAATTGGTATTTTATTTCTCTCTGGTTAGAAATGATAATTATTATTGTGAGCGTTAAAGTTTGTATTTTTCAGCAAGATAAAACAACTATCACCCAAGAAGATCCTAAAGGCTTTACTTGGCACAAACACTAATTAAAACATATAAACACAATCATAACAATAGGATAATTGTGCTAACACTCAAGAACATAAACCAAAAAGAAAAAATAAATTTTATTCATTGGGTTGCCTCCCAACAAGTGCTATTGTTTCACGCCCTTAGCTAGGCATAAGGCAAGGATCTAAGTTTTGTTATCTTTGCTCCTAGATCCATAAGATGTATTCATGATTGATTCATATGGTGGCCTAATTCTTGTTCTAGGTAAATGTTCCATACCCTTCCTTAGTGGTAATTGGAACTTAATATTGCCTTCTTTCATATCAATGACGGCACCGATAATGCGTAAAAACGGTCTACCAAGAATAATTGGACAAGACGGATTGCAATCAATATCAAGAACAATAAAATATACGGGCACATAATTCTTATTTTAAAGAATAAGAACATCATTAATTCTTCCCATAGGCTTTTTAATAGTAGAATCTGCCAAGTGCAAATTTAAAGAACATTCTTCAATATCGGTAAGACCAAGCACATCACATAAAGATTTCAGAATTGTATAAACACTAGCACCCAAGTCACACAAAGCAAAACACTCATAATTTTTTATCTTGACTTTTATAGTAGGTTCCCATTCATTATGCAATTTTCTAGGAATTGAAACTTCTAATTCCAACTTTTCTTCTAAAGCTTTCACCATAGCATCAACAATATGTTTAGTAAAAGCTTTATTTCATTCACAAGCATGGGGTGAATTTATCATGGATTGCAAAAAAGAAATACAATCAATCAAAGAGCAACTATCACAATTAAAGTCTTTGTAATACAAAAGAGTGGGTACATCACTAGTTAAAGTTTTGACCTCTTCAAACCCACTTTTATCAATTTTCTCAACAAGATTTCCACCCTTCGAATTAGCGGGACGCATTCTAGCTAAAGTTGACTCTTATCCAGTCCCTTTTTCATCAATCTTAACTTTACAAAACAAGGAATCAATAGAAGAAACATCAATCATTTTAAGATCTTCATCACTTTTATGAAAGTAATCACTAGAAAATGTTTTTTTCTAAAAATTCTCTTCTAGCTCTAAGCATAGCGGTTCTTTTCTTACTTTCATCCATAGAAACATAAAGAGATTTAATTGATTCCTAAACCTTAACCACAAAAAAATTCATCTTGACATTTTCCACATCATGAGAAATTCTATCAACACTTCTAGACAAATCATCAATCTTATTCAACTCTTCTTCTATGGTAGTGTTGAAAACTTTTTGCGTGTTGATAAATTCTTTAATATTATTATCAAGATCAGAGGTGTTCCTATTATTATTATTATAAGAAGGATTTCCATATGAATTACCATAATTATTAAGGAATTACTAGGAAAAGGCCTAGGATTAATATTACCTCTATAAGCATTGTTATTGAAATTATTTCGCGAGATAAAATTCACATCTACGACATCACTATTTTCCTCAATCAAAGTAGACAAAGGCATATCATTGAAATCAATAGGAGCACTTTTGCTAGCAACCAATTTCATAAGAGCATCAACTTTTTCACTCAAAGAAGAAATTTCTTCAACCGAATTAACTTGTTTGCTAGTAGGAGCTCTTTCGGTATGCCATTGTGAATAATTTGCCATAATATCATCAAGCAATTTGGTGGCTTCACCCAAAGTAATTTCCTTAAATGTACCACCCGCGGCGGAGTCTAAAAGATTACGAGAAACAAAATTGAACCCCCCACAAATTTTTTGTATGATCATCCAAAGATTTAACCCACGAGTTGGGAAATTCCTTAACATCATTTTCATTCTTTCCCAAGATTGTGCAACATGCTCATGTTCAAGTTTCTTGAAATTCATGATATGGGTTCTAAGGGAAATAATTTTTATGGGCATAAAATACTTAGTGATAAAAGCATCTATGCACTTATTCCAATAATCGATACTATTACGAGGCAAAGAAGAAAACCAAATTTTTGCAGAATCACGCAAAGAAAACGGAAACCATTTCATCTTCACAACATCATTGTCCACATCTTTTTTCTTTTGCGTACCGCATAATTCCACGAAGGTATTAAGATGGGATGCGGAATCCTCATTAGGAGTACTGGAAAATTGATCTTTCATAAAAAGATTCAGCAAAACAATATTAATATCACAAGACTCTGCACTAGTGGCGGGAGGAGCAAGCGGGGGAGAGGAAAATGAGAGGCAAATGGCAAATAATGTAAATTGCGAGGAGATGAGATTTGTGATTAGTAACCTGGTAGATGTAGATGATCCTCCCTGGCAACGGTGCCAGAAATTCCTTTGGATGTCTGCTAGAACTACGTCGGTATTTCCCCAAAGAGGAAGGGATGATGTAGCACAACAACGGTAGGTATTTCCCTCAGTGATGAGACCAAGGTTATCGAACCAGTAGGAGAACCAAGCAACACTACGTAAACAACACCTGCACATAAATAACAAATACTCTCAACCCGCCGTATTAAAGGGGTTGTCAATCCCTTTCGGGTAATGGTGCCACAAATTGGCCAACGTACATGAGAGAGTTGTAAATATTGATAGATTGAACGCCAAATAAAATAAATTGCAACAAGGTATTTTTGTATTTTTGGGTTTAATAGATCCGAAAATAGAAGGCAAATAAAATAGATCGCAAAGGCAAATAATATGAGAAAGAGACTCGGGGGCCGTAGGTTTCACTAGTGGCTTCTCTCGAGAAAAATAGCAAACGGTGGGTAAACAAATTACTATTGGGCAATTGATAGAACTTCAAATAATCATGACAATATCCAGGCAATGATCATTATATAGGCATCACGTCCAAGATTAGTAGACCGACTCCTACCTACATCTACTACTATTACTCCACACATTGACCCCTATCCAACATGCATATAGTGTATTAAGTTCATGGAGAAATGGAGTAATGCAATAAGAATGATGACATGATGTAGACAAGATCTATTTATGTAGAAATAGATCCCATCATTTTATCCTTAGTAGCATACATACATGTCGGTTCCCCTTCCATCACTAGGATCAAGCACCGTAAGATCGAACCCACTACAAAGCACCTCTTCCCATTGCAAGATAAATAGATCAAGTTGGCCAAACAAAACCCAAATATCAGAGAGGAAATACGAGGCTATAAGTAATCATGCATATAAGAGATCAAAGAAACTCAAATAACTTTCATGGATAAAAAGAGATAGATCTGATCATAAACTCAAAGTTCATCCGATCCAAACAAACACACCGCAAAAAGTGTTACATCATATGGCTCTCCAAGAGACCATTGTATTGAGAATCAAACAAGAGAGAGGAAGACGTCTAGCTACTAACTACGGACCCGAAGGTCTACAAAGAACTACTCACGCATCATCGGAGAGGCACCAATGGAAGTGGTGAACCCCTCCGTGATGGTGTCTATATTGGATCTGGTGGTTATGGACTCTAGGTGACTGGAATTGATTTTCGTCAACTCCCCTAGGGTTTCTGGAATATTGGGGTATTTATAGAGCAAAGAGGCGGTCTGGGGGCACCCGAGGTGGGCCCTGGTGGGTTGTGCTCCCCTCAGAACACCCCCAGGCGCTTTTCCGGCCTATTGGATGTCTTCTAGTCCAAAAATATCCACAAAATATTTCGCTATGTTTGGACTCTGTTTGATATTGATTATCTGCGATGTAAAAAACATGCAAAAAACAACAACTGGCACTTGGCACTATGTCAATAGGTTAGTACCAAAAAATGATATAAAATGATTATAAAACATCCAAGAATGATAATATAAAAACATGGAACAATCAAAAATTATAGATACGTTGGAGACGTATCATTATTGAAGCTAATCCAGAGAAAATGAGGATGGTGAACTCCCTTGCTATGCCAGCGAACATCAACGATGTCCAATGCATGGCGGGTCGCGTTGCTGCTTTAAGCCGGTTCATAAGTCGCCTCGGTGAGAAGGCAATTCCTTTGTATCAGATGCTGAAAAAGACTGATCACTTCGTCTAGAGTGATGCTGCAGACAAGGCCTTTGAAACCCTTAAGAAGCAGCTGGCTGGGCCGCCTATCCTGGCTGCTCCCATTGACAGAGAGCTTATACTCCTGTACAACGCTGCTAATAATAAAGTGGTAAGTGTTGTAATTGTCGCTGAGCGTAAGGAGGCTGGGAAGGAATATCCAGTCCAGCAGCCCGTATACTATGTCAGTGAAGTTCTGACCGAGTCCAAGCAATGGTATCCACATTGGTAGAAGCTGGTGTTCTGGGTCTTCATGGTGAGTCGCAAGCTGAAGCATTATTTTCTGGAACATCCTATCATTGTGGCCAACTCATCCCTGTTAGGAGATATCATCCAAAACAGGGAGGCCACAGGTCGGGTTGCTAAGTGGGCAATTGAGCTTGGGCCGCATCATCTGAAATACGTGCCCTGGACAACTATTAAGTCTCAAGCATTGGTGGATTTCTTCAACTATTGGGCTACACTTCAAGTTCAGAAGCCAGACAACACATATTGGACTAATCACTTTGATGGTTCCAAGCACTTGGAGGGATCGGGGGCTGGAGTCATTTTGACTTCCCCACGAGGTGATAAATTTTGTTATGTTCTGTTGATCATGTTTCCCTGTACTAACAGTGCGGCCGAGTATGAATCCCTCCTCCATGGTCTCTGTATGGCTAAGGAAATGAATTTTAGCCGGGTTAGGTGCCTGGGCGACTTTGATCTTGTGGCTCAGCAAGTTTCTGGCAAGTGGGATTCCAAGGAACCCCTCATGGTGGCTTATCGGCAAGTAGTGACCAATATCGTAGCACATGTTAAAGGTTATCAGGTTGATCACATTGATAGGAGGCTCAATGAGGCGGCTGATGCATTATCACGTCTTGGCTCCCAACATAAGCTGGTACCCCCTAATGTGTTCCTTGATGAGCTCCACAATACTTTTGTCAAATTGCCATCAGTGGAAGATCTGGCTATACCTTACCTAGAGGTGCAATTGGTGGCGGCTCTTCGTGCTACCCCAGAGTGGACGATTCCTTATCTGGCATATCTAACTCGAGGCGAGTTCCTGAGGATGAATTTATTGGTCATCAAATCGTTTGACGCTCCAAATCTATGACTATTGTCCATGGCGAGTTGCACATAATAAGCATCACCGGTGTTTTCAGCTTTATGTTTCCCCTGATGAGGGCTGAGAAATCCTCAGTGAGATTCACTCTGGTGATTGTGTTCATCATGCCGGCTCAAGATCCCTTATTGCAAAGGCTTTTTGATGTGGTTTCTATTGGCTCACGGGTCATGCATATGCTTACTATATCGTGCGCAAGTGTGATGGATGTTAGAAGTTTGCACGTCAGGCTCATGTACCGGCTCAAGAACTCTGGATGATTCCAATCACTTAGCCTTTTGCAGTGTGGGGACTTGATATGGTTGGTCCATTCAAACGGTCCAAGGACAAGAAAACCCACCTTTTGGCTGCTCTTGATAAATTCACCAAGTGGGTTGAAGTAGAGCCGATCAGCAATTGCGATGCGGAAACAATAGTCAAATTCCTGAAAAAGTTGATTTTTCACTTTGGGTATCCACACAACATCATCATTGATAATGGAACTAACTTGTCCAAAGGATCTATGAAGAAATTTTGTCAGCAAGAACACATCCGGCTTGATGTAGCATCAGTAGCAGACCCTCTGTCCAATGGGCAAGTAGAACGTGCCAACCAGGAGATTTTGGAGTATACGGACTACCCCCAACAGATCCACCTGATACACGCCTTTCTTTATGGTTTATGGTGTAGAAGCAGTACTACCAAGCAATATTCAACATGATTCCCCCAGAGTTGCGGCTTATGTTGAAGCAGATAATGAGCAGGCTCGACAAGACTCTCTAGATGCTTTAGAGGAGGTGTGTGACTTTGCAACAGCAAGATCAACAATATATCAACAAGACCTATGTCACTATCATATCCGTAGAGTTCACAGCCGTACTTTCTAGGAGGGCGACTTAGTGCTTCGACTAATATAAGATCAAATCGGTATGCATAAGCTTTCACCTCCATGGGAAGGGCCTTTTGTTAACAGCAACAACCTCAACAACAGGTCATATTACCTGATTAACATACGTGAACATGATAAGTCATGTACATCTGAGGAGGAGACCAACAGGCCTTGGAATATTGCTCCTGTCCTTATTACACTTAAAGCCACTAGCTCCAGCTTTTGTACATACCTTTGTGTATATATCTTTTATGATCAATGTTAGTAAATCCGGCATCCTTGGAACTTAGGGCCTCTGTCGTTTCATGCCGTATATTGTGCATGAGTCTTTATTTTCTGATCATAGGTCATTTGGGGGCTTCCAACTCATCGAGTTTAGCTATTAACATCCCCTTGATCCGCCATATGCCATTATAAATCATGGTTAAACCTGCCTATTTGTTTAATGCTACTCTGGCAAAATGAGCCAGCGTACTCTTTACAGTCAATCTATCATGACCCTAAACTTGTCAAGGTTAAAATGCTAGCTTATGTCATGAGAGAGCTATCTTACAGAAAGCAAGGATAAACCATGAGTTATGAAGCCAACTTCATTGAAGTAAGCCTTGAAAGCCGGTCTATTTGTCGTGCCTCAAAAGCCGGCTTAACATTTATTTCTATCTATGTTTTAATTTCTGTTTTACAGCATTACTTGCTCCTTGATCAATCATTATATCTACCGTAAGTCGCCGGGTCAACAAAACACCAGATTATTTTGATCAAGATTGAGCTGACAGCGATCATGAGTTGCCCGACTCAAACAGCAAACCGGATTATGATCTATTATCACTACTACATGGCCAAGTGTCAAAGTAATTACTAGATGTCCCAGATTATGACCTATTGCTCATCAATGCAAGAAGAAACATCATACAACCATAAGGAAATCGGGTGGGTTAACAAAACACCGCACCGTCTCAAATATATTCTACAAAAAGTATCAAGTAGTTGGCATCACAGGAAGAAAATTTTGTCACTACCCTATTTCAAAGCCACAGATGGGCTCAAAATCAGGCAAAGTTTTTTATGTTACGACTCGCTTAAGAAGACTTTGGGTCAGCTTCTTCTTGATGACCCTCGGCCTTAGTCGCCAGATCAGCCTGCGCATGCAAACTTTGCTCGATCTGTTGGTGGCCCCTTGGTACCCACTGTATATCATATAATTTCTGGAATACTGGGTCATCGGTGATGATACCGGATGGTTCAACATCAGGAGAAAAATATGTCTTACTGCATGGTGGGGTCAGATCAAACGGCTGGTAGTCTGGTGGGTTGATGTGCTTATTATCTTCATCTTATCCGGTTGATACTTGGCCAGGTCGAGTTCATCTACCATTTCAGTCGCCGCCACCCGCATGTCTTTCACACATCGTGCAAAGTCATCTTGCAAGAAGTCACTGCCATCAATTTTTTTTTGAGCAAAGCCACCAACCATCTCGCACAGATCCATCTCAGGAAGGAAGGCTTTTGCTCGCGCAAGCACCATGCCAGTCCCAGAATGAGCACTCGATTTAACCTGCTCTACAATCCACTGAGAGACAGCCGACAAGTCCTTAAGCATATCATTGATCCTCTAGGGATATGAATCATTGTCTTTCACTGCCATGATGGCATACATGCCACCCATGTACAACTCCTCCACATAAGTATATATTTCCTTCAATTTTATTACAGGTAATTGGACACCTCTGCCATCTTTTTTTCCTGCAAAAAGATGCATATGAGTACGTCGCCAGATGAGTCAGTTAAACATAAACTTATCAAGACAGTTCTACTTACCAAAGATAGCCACAGTCATGTTGGTGATGTGGCATTTTAACACATTTAGCTCTTCTGTGACCGGCTCAATCCGGCCCACTACTTACTCAGCACATTTCAACAATGATGTTTTTCCTCCTCATACGAGGCCTTCAAAGTGCTCGAATTATCAAAGGCAATCAATAATGATTTCTGCAATGCAGAAGAGGATGATTCTGCCTTTTCACGCATTTTTTCTCTCCTTTCCACTGCTCTTGAAAACTGGCGGCTTTTGATTCAGCCTCATTGACCATACCCTGACATACACAGCACATGCTCAGTCTGAACATTTTGGAATTTCGAACCGGCATAATCGCACGATCCGATACTTAAGGGTTATAAGTGGCCAACACTTATTCTACATTTGAAGTCCCAAGCAGTTGCTAGCAGTCTACATGGCACTTGGGGGCTACGTACTGTGTGACATTTTTCAACACAGACTATAAAAACAAGATCCGGCTCATCTCCTGGAGATGAGCCGGCCCTTGGGGGCTACATGTCACTTCAATGTACATGGGGACATAGTTTGAAAGAACCGGCTTCTTATTTTCATAACAACCCGGCCCTTGGGGGCTACAATAGGCTTGTCAACATTATTTGCAAGTCTCACACATACTCATACTCTCCTATGTCTAAGACTTGGGGGCTAAATATATATATATATATATATAGTATTGAACAGAGGAAGCTCTCCATACCTCATATTTTCTTTTTAGCATGTTAACCATGCTCGCCTCCATATCTCGGCTCGTAGATAGACGGGTCAAGTAACCTTAATGAAGCTCGTCCGCGCTAAGATCTTCAAGGTTTGGCAACTCTAGTTTCGTCTTCCCTTTCTCAGATGTGACTGACTCATCTTGGTCATGAACTTTCCCAACACATTCAATGTCTCCAGAGCTTTATGTGCCACCCCGGTAATGGTGACCTCGTCATTAGTCACTGTGTGATGAAACATCTTCAGTCGCCTTTACTGGACTGGAGGCGTGAGCAGGGCATGGCTGGTTAATATTCATTGGTTGCATCATCTGAGCCGACTTGGTTGTCGATTTTAATTGGTTCGACTGTTGTTGTTTCTTCAATGGTAGCCGGCTCATTCTGCTGAGGCGGCTCAATCCTTTGATCCAGATTGGCTTCACTTGTATTGATATCCTGGATCTCTGGAGCTACCAAAGGCGGGTTTTGAGACTCGGGGATGGTTGCGGAAGAAGAAGACTCACCCACTTTCCTTTTCTTAATGGCTTTCGCCCTACAATTATATGAATGTTCAAGATAACCAAGCAACTGTTATGATGAAGCACAAAAATACTAAGTACTTCCCCAGGCTTAATGACCAATGGGGGGAGATGTGAGACGGATGAACCTCCAGACAATGGTGGCGACTCTTGATAATTCGAATTATAAGGTTTAAGGGGTTGTCTAAAAAGGTCGACTCGTGGAAGATATGAGGCACCTCGTTTAGTCGTTTGCGGACGACTAGTTCATGTGACAAGCCGGCAGATAGCTCGACAAAATCAATTTGGAGGTACCTACTTGTTGCGTTTTCTTAAAAAGAAATTTTGGATCTAGTTGAGCATCTGGATCTGAAAAGGGAACCTTTCTGACGGCTAGTCTCGTTTTCTCTAGGATAAAAATATCCGAGCCGGATGAGATGGAAATTACCTCAACAGGGCCGGCTCGACTATTCTTCATGTGATCCTGAGAAGAAGGGGCATCAACCAGTTGCATAAATAAACAACCAAGTGAGTCAAGCTCTACCTCCGACTCATTTCCAGCAGCCGACTCCTCATCACCAATTGGTGCATTCACTTGTTCAGTTGGCACCGGAGCAGGCTTGTGGGCCATTTTTCCTTTTCTACAATGGGGAGTCAGCCTATACGTTTTGACAAGATTAAGAAGTGAGCTGAGTCAAGCAAAGATTAATAAGTAGGATAAATGAATACAAACATACTTACTGGAGGTTCTGGGTTTTCAATACAGAAAGGAGCAAGCCCCATCTTCTTGCATGCATCTTGGGGCTCTACTAGTAGTCTATTCACGGCCTTGTTTAAGTCATCAAATAACAAGTCAACTTGGCTAAAGCGTTGAACGCCAGCTAAGTCGCCAATATAATTGCTCATTAAGTCGCCCCTCTGACTTAATGGCTGAATTATCCAGCTGATCCAACACCGGGTCAGATCGATCCCAGTGAGGCCGTTGACAAGGCCCTCAATTTAGAGTATATATGGGCGAATTGTTGTCGCTCTTCTTTAGAAGGCCAACTAGGAAAAGCTTCGGTTGCGTTAAGTCGCTCCAATATGTAACCCGGCAATGCGTTTTTGCCGGTAGGAGCAGTATTCTTGCAGTAGAACCAGGTTCTATTCCATCCTTTTGGATGGCTCGCCAGTTTAGCTTCTGGAAAAGGATAGTTCTTCTGCCTCTGCACGAAAACCCCACCAAGCTCTATGCTAGGACCGTCTGCAAACTCGGTCTAGTTGCTGATATAGAAAAACATCCTAAAGAGAGGGACAGTTGCCTCTATCTGAAGATAAACCTCACAGAAGACTTGGAATTTGCACATATTGGTCATAGAGTTGGGACTAATATCTTGAGGATGGAGATTGAATAAATTAAGGAAATACCGAAAGAATTTTGACCCGGGTGGTGAGAAGCCCCTATGAAGATGATTAGTGAACACAATGACTTCTCCGTCACCGGGTTGGGGGGTGCTCTCTCCATCAGGCGACTGCCACCCAACTACTGATTGAGCTGGAAGAAGACCTTGCCCCACAAGGTCATCAAGTACCAGAGTGGAAACTTGAGATTGGACCCAGTTGCAGGCCTCATCGGTCTTAGCCTTATTGATCTTGGCCATGATGAGTTGCTCAAAGAGTTAAACCCGCGGGCAAAATGTGAGTGGTGGGTCGTTTTCTATGAGCGATAAGTCTTCAATTGGTTTATATGATGACTTGGGAGAATAATGAGGTTGCTACGATTTCGGGGCGAGTCAACATGGTCATTCTATTACTAACGAGTCCCAAAATTAGCCAAAATATTGAGCTAGTTGGATAAAGGACAGCTGTGACTATTGAGTTATACAAGTTACAACATGCAACAATCAGCCAACAACGTGTTAAGCGACTCATTCTATTTGGAGATTTTATGATTTTCTACTAAGTTTTGGAAGAAACAAGTTTCTAGTGAAAACTGCTGCCACTACGGATCTACAAAATGGTTCAAAAAGAAAAATATTTTATAAACCTAAAGTATACAATGGTAGCATCAGCTGACCTGTTGACGGGGTCTAACAAGGATATGAAGTTTCCAGATGCAAAAATGGTGTTGCTATCACCAATGAAGTATTTCTATGGAAGTTTCATTTGAATCTAGATCTAAATAGCAGGCAATGGCGGTATGAACTGAAGAACATTGATGAACTACGAAAGACGTTGGGGCTTTGCTATGGATCTAAAGGAGGAGATGAAGCATACCTGGGCACGGCGAACGACTCCGAGATGTTCTTAAGCAGCCTCGACGGTGATGCACGCGATGTGAAGCATGCAGTTGACGTTGCCGGGGAACCCGCGGCTGCACGATGGTAGAGCTCGGGTCGCAAGAGAGCTTTGGCAAGAGGAAGAAGAAGAGGAGGGGCGAAGTAGTAGAAGTAAAAAAACCGAACCCCTTTGGGTATATTTATAAGGAGAAGAGGAGGAAAGGCAGCTGTGAAAATAGAGGAGGCACAATAACATTTTAGTAAGGGACTCCTTGATTTTCAGGCCTCATAGATATACGCAAAAGATCCATTGTGATGTCATACTTGGGCTCCAGAAATTCAGGGAGATGACATCACATTTTTTAAGGAGGTAGAAAATGTCAAGTGCGGAAGTATCATAAGCCAGAATATATGACCTGTCCACGATGTAGATTCAAGAAAGGGAGATGACCTGGAATTATTATCAATATGAAGATTTAACATCGATGAAACCAAGTCAATCTGGGTGCTAATGTTGGGCATATAACCCCATGGTATGACCCGCCCATTTAGGGTCGGGTTATCCAGTGGTGGCCTAAACAGAAAGACGACATGGGCTGTGGTGACCATGACCTCAAGACCCACGAGGTGACTCATTATGTGGGCCGGCTCATGGCCCGGCTCCTGAGGCAGCGGCTCACTGAAGGGTGTCGTAGTTCTCTTACTTAGGAAATAAGACATAGAAAACTTATTAAAGTATGAATTCTAGTACGACTGGACTCTGTTGTAAGCCCATGGCCTCGACCGGTATATAAAGGGGATCCCCTGAGGCATAAAGTCAAGTTACAAGATCTCGAGTACTAGGATAGCCAAGTCGCACCCTTGTAATCGAGATCATCATCACCAATATTAATCAAGCAGGAAGTACACTATTACCTCCATCGAGAGGGGCCGAACCTAGGAAAACCCTTGTCTCTCGGTTCCGATCAACCCCATTCAAGCTACTACCTCGCGGCGGTGACCTCACAATTAAGTCCACTCACGAGGACATCTGTCATGACAAAACCACGACAGTCAAGAAAAATTAAATGTGTGTGATTGTCTGCTTATCATACACATTCTATAATCGTTAACAATTTGTGATGGGGCGCACATCGTTAACGTAGCACCACAGAATACCGAATGCGATGGTAGTGCAAGCACATACAAGTAGCAAGGATGGAGCGTTTAGGATATTCGAGATATCACAGAAAGTTGTCTAAAGACTCACGTTTGGAATAGATGTTGGCATCGCATACACTTAGTTATGCAAAACATATGCATTGCAACTCCCTTTCCCCGATGTTTTCTAGGTCTTCCGGGAAGGACCCCCTATCACCCACACTAGCAAGGCGATGGTTTAAAATGTCGTCACGGAAAGCGGTTAAAACCATTTGTATAGTAGCTTGATGTACTAGTGATTGCTTTATTTAATTTTTATGCAAATAATTATATTCATTTTATTTGGGAAAATTATTTGCATAAAAAATGAATAAAACAACACTCAATTAAATCCAAGATGGCTATTTAAATTGGATTCAGATATTTTTCAAACCATTTTGGATTGGGTCCATAATTAATTTTGCATATTTATTTACAATATTTGAAGGAGTGCTTTTCCCTTCTCTCTTTATTTAGTTAGAAATATAATTGGAAAAGATTTTGAAACCCATATAGAGTATTTCCAAAAGTATATCTAATGCCATTTTGAAATTGATTTCCTTACGTCCCACTCTATTCTGTTTATGAAGAAGTCACATTATCATCCCTCATGGAAATCCTTGAGTGGCATAAATTTCTGGTTTGAAAATATTACAAATGGAGTTCAAATCATTTTCATATCCCTTTTCATTTCTCTTTTGGAAGAAGTCATATTATCTTCACTCTTGGGTTTTGGGATGAAATGATTTTGAACTCAAGGATATCAAATGCAAGAATGTAAGTTTGGGAAAGTCCTTTTACTCCCTCTCATTCAACTTTCAAAAAGTTTCAAATTTCACTCAATTTCATACAATCAATCACACAACAATCAAACAAACAATTCAAAATTATTTATTTAATTTAACATTCCAAAAGTTAGAATTTTGGGATGTTACATAACATCTAGTTAGCCTCATGTGGATACTAGCACTACTTCAAGACAAAATGCTATCTTGCCATGTGCTAGTCCTCATAATTCATCTACTCATAATGTTGCTACATCTTATGATGAATTACTTTCCTTCCTTATTTCTCTAATGATGAGGCTTATACTTCCTCGAGTACTTGCGTTGAGACTAACCATGTAGAGGAAATAAAGATCTCAAGGCCCAAGTCACTTCTTTGAAGATTGACTTGCAGAAGTGTCATGAAGGCAAGTCCATACTCAACAATATCTTGAATGTGCAAAAATCCCCCAATGAAAAAGGTGGACTTGGATTCAACTCTAATAAGAAGAAGAAGGGCCAAAAACAAGTCAAGAAACTGGCCAAGATTATTTGCTTCAAGTGCAAAATTGAAGGCCATCATGTTAGATCTTGCCCATTGAACAAGAAGCGCGTTAGTGACAAGCAACAAGGGAAGAGGCCTCAAGTACAAAATCAAGTTGAAGAACGGCCACTTCCGAAGATGACTCAAGTTAATGCTTCTCAAATTGAGAAATCAAGCGAGAAGAAAGTGAAGAGTAGATGTTGCTACTTATGTCGTGAGAAGAGTGATCTTGCTTCTTCATGCACTAATTGTACCGTATCCAAACCCATTATGATTGATGATATTTATTCTCTTAGGAAGGATATGGTTGGCAATGTGTTTTCTAAGTTTGTTGGTACTCAAAGTGGTTTCAAGAAAAGAACCATTTGGGTAGCCAAGCCTATTGTAACTAACCTCTTAGGAGCCAACTTGGTTGGGGACTAACAAGCTCAAACTTTATTAATAGGTGTTGTTGGAGGGCATTGGAGACTTGGCTACATCATGAAGAATTAAGGGATCTTCATCATTCATATTATGTCAAGCCAAGTCATTTGGATCATCAAGTTTATATCTTATATCCAATGTGCCTCTTTGCAGTAACTTGTACTTAATTTTTTTACATTGGAAGTTACTTGCCCCTCTGCATGTTTTGTTTTTGTCCCTTGCATGTTTTTCTATATGTTGTGCTTCCAATTTTCTTATCTTGAGTAATCAAGTATGTGTATGTTGGTTTGCACATCATGTACATGCGAGTCTTGTGTTGATCCTTTTTTACATCTTGTTTATATCTTAGGTAGCTCTTGTGAGAGATTAATGGAACATCCCATTTTGGGGGAGTGATGTGCTTTGTGCACTTCACGATCCTATAAATGTGTGTACATGAGTAATATGACCTAGTATTGATATTACAAGATTATCTAGTCTCTATGTGGTATGTCTTCTCATGGGAAATTCAAATTCTAAATGGTCCATTAATTATCTCTTGTTGCTTTTTATCTGCCTCTTGTTAAGATTTCTTTCATATCACGTTATGGGGAGTAATATGCTATGTGTATATTACAAGCCTCAGAAATGTGTACATTTCAGGTATTGCCACTTATAGTTGATATTGTAAATTATCTTGTTTCTAGGTGGCATGTTAGCTCTACAAGTTGCAATTTGCTTATGTGCTTTGTGTGAAGATGATGTTGGATATGTCTCCAATCTACCATCGGGAATTATTTCCAAATACTTCTTGTCTCTTGACAATTGGTAATCATTTATGTCGTAGAAATTGTTGATCATCTTTACGTTGGCTTTTGTTTTTATTTCCTTATCTCTTGCCAAAGAGTGTGTCAACTCCCGTTGCCTTTCGTGCCACTTGTGGATCTTGTTGATTTCTTGATCTTGTCTAGTATCTTTCTAAGACATAATGAAAGTGGTGATCCTATCTTGTGCATTTTATATTCAAATGCAAATTCTCTATAATGCACAACTCTTGGGGAAGCTATCCTATTTTCTTTAGAACACTCGTCTTGTGATCCTTATCAAGTGTGTGTTGGTGGAAGAAAGCCGTTTATTTTTGGTACTTTGTGCCATCATGAAACTTTGTAGAGGGTTTGGTTTGTTTGTAACCTTCCTCTCTTTTGGGAGTTTGATATGTTTTATTTAGTGTGCCCCCATTCCTTGATGTATCTTTTATTTGGTATCCTCCAAGTGATGATTTATTCATTACGTATCTTATTTTCACTTGGTAACTCCTCAATTGGTATCTTATCAATCATGTTTTGATTTGGCTCTTGGAAGTCTTTAGCATGCATATTTACTAGATGTACATTTTTGGCATCCTTTCTTTCTTTGACCCAATTAAAGTGGAAACTGCACCAAGTCTCTAATTGACTAAGATGTGCATGAAATTCAATTTCATATGAATTTGCACATATATATGTGGAGTTTATCCTATGTATTGTTGGTTTGCTAACTCTTTGGTCCCAATGAGTTTGTGTACCATTTTATTTGTGTTGTTGCTCTAGTAACAATTGGAGATGCATTGGATGCTCGGCACACTCACAAGGAAGGTGTTGTCACCATGTACTTATTGGATCCAAGCTAGGATGATCAATGAACCATTATCTAGTAGATCACTCCAATGATAACTTGCTAACAAGTACCATTACCTACTTCATGCGTACTTTTCTTGAACTCAACCTTGTGTAGGTTGCTTCATGATATGAAATTCATTCCTTCTCGTGATACTAATTTCCTTTCTAAAAGCATCCCAACAATGATCTCTTGTTTCTATTTGTGATGTCTTTGATGTTTGTGCGTTTGGAGTTCATTCATATACAATAAGACAATATTAGGCCATGTCCTATGCGTCAAGCAAAGATCTTATGGGTATATTTATGACTTATGTTTGGATATCTCGTTCTTTCTTGTTGTAAATATTTCATCTATACATCCTTCTTTGTATGGGAAGGACTTTAGCTATACGCTATCATTCTCTATATTCACCATGGGTTGTCACAAGCTTTGTTGTTAATTCACATATTAGTGAGCTTGTGAAACCATTTGCATGTTCAATGTGTGTGGGAAGGACTTGTCTTGCACCTTGTACCTCATTCTTTCAAGACTATGTTGATGCTTAATGCTCATCCTTATTTTTAGTCTTCTCAAGTGCTTTTCCGTGACTCACACACATAATTTTGGTTGAGCCTATTATTAAGTTGCCTCTTTTACATGTTTCTCAACCATGTGCTTGTTGCAAGTGTTATGCCTGAAGGAAATATGCCCTAGAGGCAATAATAAAGTTCTCATTTATATTTCCTTATATCATGACAAATGTTTATTATTTATGCTAGAATTGTATTAACCGGAAACTTGACACATGTGTGGATACATAGACAAAACACAGTGTCCCTAGTAAGCCTCTACTAGACTAGCTCATTAATCAAAGATGGTTAAGTTTCCTGACCATAGACATGTGTTGTCATTTGATGAACGGGATCACATCATTAGAGAATGATGTGATGGACAAGACCCATCCTTTAGCTTAGCATTATAATCGTTAAGTTTTATTGCTATTGCTTTCTTCATGACTTATACATATTCCTTTCACTATGAGATTATGCAACTCCCGAATACCGGAAGAACACTTTGTGTGCTATCAAATGTCACAACATAATTGGGTGATTATAAAGATGCTCTACAGGTGTCTCCGGAGGTGTTTGTTGGGTTGGCATAGATCGAGATTAGGATTTGTCACTCCGAGTATCGGAGAGGTATCTCTGGGACCCCTCGGTAATGCACATCAAGATAATCCTTGCAAGCAATGTGACTAATGAGTTAGTTGTGGGATGATGCATTACAGGATGAGTAAAG
Source organism: Triticum urartu (assembly GCF_003073215.2). Lineage (NCBI taxonomy): Eukaryota > Viridiplantae > Streptophyta > Magnoliopsida > Poales > Poaceae > Triticum > Triticum urartu. Next base: position 199,066,808 of record NC_053027.1, on the reverse strand, counting down.
ATACTTGTCGGTAACGAGATTGAACTAGGTATGATGATACCGACGATTGAATCTCGGGCAAGTAACATACCGATGACAAAGGGAATGATGTATGTCGTTATGCGGTTTGACCAATAAAGATCTTCATAGAATATGTAGGAGCCAATATGAGCATCCAGGTTACGCTATTGGTTATTGACCGGAGATGTGTCTCGGTCATGTCTACATAGTTCTCGAACCCGTAGCGTCCACACGCTTAACGTTCGATGACGATTTGTATTATGAGTTATGTGATTTGATGACCGAATTTTGTTTGGAGCCCAGATGAGATCACGTACATGATGAGGAGTCTTGAAATGGTCGAGAAGTAAAGATTCATATATTGGAAGGTTATATTCGGACATTGGAATGGTTCCGAGTGATTCGGATATTTTACTGGAGTACCGAGGGGTTACCGGAACCCCCGGGGGGAATAATGGGCCTTAGTGGAGAGAGAGGAGGGCCGCATGGGAGGGGGTGCGCGCCCCCCTTGCCCAATCCGAATTGGACAAGGGGAGGGGGCGCAACCCCTCTTTCCCTTTTCCTCTCCCTCTCCTTCCTATTCCCTCCGATGGAAGAAAGGAAAAGGGGGGGGGCTGAATCCTACTTGGATTAGGAGTCCAAGTAGGACTCCCTCCCATGGCGCGCCCCACCTTGGCCGGCCCTCCTCCTCCCCCTCCTTAATATACATGGGTAGGGGGTCACCCCAAAGCACAATAGAGAATCTCTTAGCCATGTGCAGTGCCCCCTCCACAGTTTAACACCTCGGTCATATCGTCGTAGTGCTTAGGCGAAGCCCTGCGCTGGTTACTTCATCATCACTGTCGCCATGTCGTCGTGCTGTTGGAACTCTCCCTTGACCCTCTACTAGATCAAGAGCTCGAGGGACATCATCAAGCTGAACAAGTGCTGAACACGGAGTTCCGTACATTCGGTACTTGGATCGGTTGGTATCGGTGTCAAACCGGCGGATCTCGGGTAGGGGGTCCCGAACTATGCGCCTGAGGTCGATGGTAACAGGAGACAGGGAACACAATGTTTACCCAGGTTCGGGCCCTCTCGATGGAGGTAAAACCCTACGTCCTGCTAGATTAATATTGATGAGTATGGGGGTTACAAGAGTTGATCTACCACGAGATCTTAATGGCCAAAACCCTAGAAGTCTAGACTATCTGATTATGATTGTCCCTACGGACTAAACCCTCCAGTTTATATAGACACCGGAGGGAACTAGGGTTGAACAAAGTCGGTTACATAGAAAGGAAATTGTACATCCGGCCACCTAGCTTGCCATCTACGCAAAGGAGAGTCCTATCCGGACACGGGAGAAAGTATTCTATCTTGTATCTTCATGGCCCAATAGTCCGGCCCATGTCCAACAGGCCGGCCACCCGAGGACCACTTAGTCCAGGACTCCCTTAGTAGCCCCCGAACCAGACTTCAATGACGAGGTGTCCGACACGCAGATTGTCTTCGGCATTGCAAGGCGGGTTCCCCCTCTGATTACTTCAAAGTCCCTGACTTAAAGAGCGGTATTCGGCTTTTCCATTTAATGTCGTGCCCATAGGCTTCCACGCCTTCCTGACTTCAGCTTCCACATGGCGAGTGAATACTATAGGTCGGGGTATTTTTGCACATACCACCCTGACCATACAAGAGAGCTGCCTATTTAAAGAGAACATATCTCAGATCCATTCCACACCCTGCAAAAAAAATTCTCAGAGCTCTCTAGGAGGAAACAATCCAACATGGCTAGCGCTCCTAGCTCTTCCTCTCGTTCCCCCAGCTCGGAAAATGGTGATTGGGAGAGATGTTCTGTATCTCATGGTCAGCTGACGAAGCTGCAAAAACAGGGCTTTCTTCCTCCCGCGGATCTATTCCCCGTCTGAGCAGGATTGATGTCCTTCAATGGCGGGGTTTAGGCGGATAATTTCCCCAATCCGTCCAGGGGGGAACGAGTATGCTTCGTTCCCTTCGTGCTAAGAGGCGTCGGATTTCCAATCCATTCCTTCCTCTGAGGACTTCTGGAGTATTATGGCCTCCAACTGGACAGTTTCACTCCCGCCTCCATCCTGCACATCGCAGGTTACATTGCTCTATGCGAGCTATTCCTGGGCTGTGAGGCCCATTTTGAATTATGGAGAAAATTGTTCTGCCTCGTCCCTCGTAATCAAGGGGGATCAATATTCAAAGTGGGAGGAGCTGTGGTATGGCGCATCGCCGGGACCGGATACCTGTCCAGCACACCGAAGAAGGCTTCCGAAGAGTGGCCTTCCGAATGGTTCTATATTGATGATGTCGCTCTTCCTGACCTAGTCCGAATGGGTCTCCCCGAATTTTCAAGTGCTCCATCGAAGAAACACCACAACTGGCACCCTTGGAGCCTCGAGGTGGACGATAGCGCTGAAGTCAGTCAGTTGATGGGCGCGATTAAGACGCTCGCCCAGTCCGGATTATCAATAATTGAGGTAATGGCGATCTCCATAATGCGGGAGGTCCAACCACTCTAATACAGAGGGCTTCCCATGTGGCACTATAATGGGGAAGATGACGCCTGACGATGCGGTCGGAAGGGTCTGAAAACCCCCGCCGCTTTGGCCAAAATATTGGCCGAACTATACAAAGGGGAGAAGGAGTTCACTCATCTCCAATGTCAAGATGGATTTTCCATGTATAATCCTCCTAGCTGGGTGAGCTCCAATCCCACCATTTTACTCCTCTCCCTCAATCAGTTTTGATGGACAGTAAACTATCCACTCGCAACAAGAATGGCGGAAGGCTACCGAGGGAATCCATAACCCCGCCCCCCCAGCCGGAGGGTCACAACCGGGACCTTGACCCCGGATTCAAAGAAGATCCGGACATATTTGTGGAGCTCGAGAATGGAGTATTCTATCAGACGAGCTACGATGGTACAGAAGTACCTATCATCACCGATTATCCCGGCCTCCTCCGTGCTTCGCATGTAAGTAACTTAAGAGACACCTTCTTCGAAAGAGGTTCCTTATTATGCCTCACCCACCGCACTATTTCGTGTTCCAAAGGGGAGGCGCTCGACGTCACAACGTGTACCAGAAGCATCTCCGAGGAGAACAGCGCCCACGCCGAGCACGTCTTCGAAGAGAAAGGCAAACGAAATACGGTGGAACCTTCATCAAAGAGGTATGGCTTTCTTTTTGAAAATACATCTCCTGATCGCCACATCAAATCGTGATGCCATTCGCCGCATTCTATCAGGAAAAGTGTCCGCCGGACTATATCCGGGGATCCTGCCAGTCGTTCCTCCACTAGTCAGGTTCCAGACCCTACCCTAAGGACGGGGGCTGACACAGGAGTGGTGTCGAACTGTCCTTCCGCAGAGGATTCAGATGATATGTCCGTCACGAACTCTGAAGTGGAGAGCGCCATGAATCATCTTCGTCGGAGGGCCGCTCTCCATGACCCCGGCTTTTCAAAGGAGGCATTCAATGCCTTCAGCTTGGCCGATGCGTACATCCGAGCTGCTCGGGATGGGTTTGCTAGAGCCAGAGACCGGCATCTAAAAGATACGTGAGTAAGTGTAGATTTGATAATCATAAACCAGTAGCCCCCGAGACTTAAAGCAGGTGATACAACTGATTTAAGGATCATTGTATAATCAGGCACTTATGGAGAAGAATAGCCTGTTGTCTCAAGAGCTGGAAAAATGTCAGACTCAACTAACTACGGGTACCACCGAATTGGAAAAATCCAAGGAGGCAGCACCTGGTAATGTTTCTCCCCAGCGGAAAGAAGTATAATCATATACCAGTTATATTAAAACTGTTGTGTTTCTGCTGACAGAATTAGTAGAGCAACTAAGAGAGAAACTGAAGGACGCCCAGGCTGGGGAACAAGAGGCTAAAAGGAAACATGCGGCAGGCGAACGTGTGCTGACGCGGGTCAGGGTTGAAAGGAACAAGATGCAAGATTCCCATACCCAACTGGGCGAAGAACTAAAAGATGTTCGAGCCCAACTAGCTGACGCCGTCAAGGAGAATAGGAGGCAACAAGGCGGCATATTCAATATGCTTTTCAAACTTGCCTCCCTGTAATTCGGCAAGGGCCGGAACTGGCAGATTTATGTCTGCAGGTATGCTGACTGGCCGTCCCAAGGAAGAAATGTCCAGATCTCAGGGCGACCTGCTACAAGAGTTGTCCCAGATGCATGAGCGAGTTCGGCACGCAATGTGTAGTGTTGCCAAGGCTTTATGGCCATTCGCCTCTCCTCCAGGAGGTATGGCAGAGCTCGTGGAGCTGTTCAAAGGGGCACGACAGCATATTCGATTATGGAAGATATTAGCCTACCGGGAAGGTGCGCGAGAGGCCTGGGCCATGGTAAAAACACGGTATACCAAGCTTGATCCGAATCATATGGCCCGGGTCGGACCGCTAGGGTCAGATGGGAAAGAAATTCCCGTTAATTTGGTATATGACCAAGTAGAAGTAGATGCCAAATATTCCCAACATGATAGTAAGCTAGACAGCCTGTTGGACGGTATACAGGAGGAAATTTTTGAGTCCAAGTGACTATGTACTTTCCTTAATATATTTGTTCCTAGCCGGATTGTAAAACGATTGTCATGGCCGACCTTTTCGCTTCGACCTCTGGACCCGAAGGTGCGGAGTATTTCCGAATACTCGAGCGGTAAAATAGACCGGGCTATGCGTGGAAACCAGGCATAGGGGTCATTGTAAGAAACATCTTCCAGAGAGAATAGTTCCCTTAAGGGTTCCTTTCCCTGGGTGTGCATGCGTTAATATGCATGTCTGAACTGTGATTGAAAACATCGCAGTATAGGTAACATCTGGGGGTTCATAGTGGAAGAAATGTAAAACATCTTTAGTCCACCGACCGAATATTCCCTTAAGAACGCTAGCTTTCGGCTTCACCCATTCTGAGGTACACATCCGGATGACCCGACAGTAACAATCGTAGAGGTGCTCCCTTTATGCCCTTGCCGAATTAACGGGAACGTAGGGCATAAGCACAGGAGCCAAGCAACCCAGCTTGGCCAAAACTTAAGTCATATCGATGCATATAATGGCGAAGAAAAGGTACATATGAGGAAAACGCGTATGTGATGAGCTTGATGCTCGAAAAATAACAATAATAAGCTTTTGTGCAAGAAGCCCCCATGTATAATGGACGTACACATTTGAGAATGTGTACGTCATAGGTGTATGGTTTAGCCGCACGAAAGCTTTAAGGCTAATAAAAGAGGGCGAAAAGGGATGATAAAAAATAATGTAAACAATAAGGAGGAGGAAGCAAACGAAGGGTTCGGCGCTAGGCATAGAATCTTCGGAGTCTGGCCGCATTCTAGGGGTTCGGTTCTAGGCGGTTGTCTGATGCATCACGTAGGCGGTACGCTCCTCCAGTGAGAACTTCATCATGATGAAGGGACCCTCACACTTTGGCTTGAGTTTGTCCTTTTTCTACTCTGGCAAGCGTAGAACGAGTTCGCCAATAATGTATGTCTTGGCCCGTACTTCTCTGCTTTGATATTTGTGGGCCTGCTGTTGATAAAATGCGGAACATGCTTTTGCAATGTCACGCTCCTCCTCTAGGACATCTAAGTTGTCCTGCCAATCAAGCTCGGCCTCTCTCTCTTCGTACATGCACACTCAAGGTGAGTCATGAATAATGTCGCAGGGTAACACAACCTCTGCGCCGTACACCATGAAGAAAGGTGTATATCCGATAGTGCGATTAGGCGTGGTCCGCAGCCCCCAGAGTACGGAGTCGAGCTCCTCAACCCAGTGCTTTTCTGATTCTTTCAAAGACCACACTAGTCTGGGTTTGATGCCGCTCATAATAAGACCATTGGCTCGTTCGACTTGACCGTTTGTTTGCGGATGATAGACAGAGGCGTAATCGAGCTTAATGCCTAGATTAGCACACCAGGCTTTCACCTGATCGGCTGTAAAATTAGAGCCATTGTCGGTGACGATGTTGTGTGGGACACAGTAACGGTGCACAACACCGGATATAAAGTCTATCACTGGTCCAACTTCGGCCGTTTTAACTGGTTTGGCCTCTATCCACTTAGTGAACTTATCTACCATGACTAGCAGATATTTTTTCTTACGGATGCCTCCTTTAAGGGGTCCAACCATGTCAAGCCCCCAGACCGCGAAAGGCCAAGTGATGGGGATTGTTTGTAGAGCAGTGGGTGGCATATGGCTTTGGTTGGCGAAAAGCTGGCATCCGACGCAACGTTGGACAAGGTCCTGTGCATCTGCTTGGGCTGTCAGCTAGTAGAAACTTGTATGAAAGGCCTTGGTTACAAGGAACCGAGCTGTGGCATGGTGACCACCGAGACCAGCATGAATTTCAGCCAAGAGCTGCCGCCCCTCTTCCTTGGAGATACATCTTTGAAGTACTCTGGTAGCGCTTTTCTTGTAGAGTTCTCCTTCGTGGACCTTATAGGCTTTTGAACACCGAACAATGCAGCGAGCCTCATTCTGATCCTTAGGGAGCTCTTTCCTATTGAGGTAGGCCAAGAAGGGTTTGGTCCATGGGGCAATGACTGCTATGATAAGATGGGCCGACGGTGTTATTTCGGTGGCTGAGCCTCCGATGATATCGGTATGTTCGGAGTCTGGGTTATGGTCAGATCCAGACTGACGTTGCCACTCTCCCCTTGCCACACCACGGATGGCTTGAAAAGCCTTTCCAAAAAGATGTTAGGTGGGACCGGGTCGCGCTTGGCGCTGATGCAAGCAAGGACATCCACCACTTGATTACTTTCTCGAGCCACATGGTGAAACTCGAGCCCCTCAAACCAAGCCAACATTTTGAGAACGGCGTTATGGTAGGCCGCCATCTTCGGATCCTTGGCATCGAAATCTCCATTTATTTGAGATATCGCGAGGTTCGAGTCCCCGCGCACTTCCAGGCGTTGTATGCCCATGGAGACAGCCATCCAAAGACCATGCAATAAGGCCTCGTATTCGGCTGCATTGTTGGAGTATGTGTATAATATTTGGAGTACGTACTGAACTGTATCTCCAGTGGGGGATGTTAAGACAACGCCCGCCCCTAAGCGCGCCTGCATTTTGGAACCATCGAAGTGCATGACCCATTTGGAATATGTGCTGTACTCTTTAGGGAGTTCGGCTTCTGTCCATTCGGCGACGAAGTCTGCCAGTACTTGGGATTTGATGGCCTGGCATGGCTTATATGTCATATCAAATGGAAGGAGCTCAATGGACCACTTGGCAATCCAGCCCGTGGCATCACGATTGTTTATTATGTTGTTCAGTGGAACTTCAGAAGCCACCGTGATCGAGCACTCTTGAAAATAGTGTCGTAGCTTCCGGGATGCCACGAATACCGTGTATGCTATATTTTGATAATGAGGGTATCGGGATTTGCATGGAGTTAGGACAGTGGATACGTAGTATACCGGCTTTTGGAGCGGGAATTTGTGCCCGTCCTCCTCTCGTTCGACGACGAGTACTGCGCTCACCACCTGGTGTGTTGCAGATATGTATAATGACATTGGTTCGCTGACACTTGGCGCGGCTAGGATTGGGTTGCTTGCTAAAAGAGCCTTTATTTCTTCTAATCCGGCTGTTGCTGCATGCTACCTCTTGAGCACTGCGTTGGTTTTCACTTGAAGAGGAAAGGGTGATGCATCAAAGTAGCGTAAGTATTTCCCTCAGTATTTTAGAACCAAGGTATCAATCCAGTAGGAGGCCACACGCAAGTTCCTCGTACCTACACGAACAAATAAGAACCTCGCAACCAACACGATAAAGAGGTTGTCAAGCCCTTCACGGTCACTTACGAGAGTGAGATCTGATAGAGATAATAATAATAAGATAAGTATTTTTGGTATTTTTATGATATAGATTGAAAGTAAAGATCGCAAAATAAAATAGATTGGAAACTTTATATGATGGAAAATAGACCCGGGGGCCATAGGTTTCACTAGTGGCTTCTCTCAAGATAGCATAAGTATTACGGTTGGTGAACAAATTACTGTCGAGCAATTGATAGAAAAGCGATTAATTATGAGAATATCTAGGCATGATCATGTATATAGACCGACTCCTACCTGCATCTACTACTATTACTCCACACATCGACCACTATCCAGCATGCATCAAGAGTATTAAGTTCATAAGAACAGAGTAACGCATTTGGTAAGATGACATGATGTAGAGGGATAAACTCAAGAAATATGATATAAACCCCATCTTTTATCCTCGATGGCAACAATACAATACGTGTTGTTTCCCTTTCTGTCACTGGGATCGAGCATCGCAAGATTGAACCCAAAGCTAAGCACTTCTCTCATTGCAAGAAAGATCAATCTAGTAGGCCAAACCAAACTGATAATTCAAAGAGACTTGCAAAGATAACCAATCATGCATAAAAGATTTCTTAGAAGAATCAAATATTCTTCATAGATAGACTTGATCATAAACCAACAATTCATCGGATTTCGACAAACACACAGCAAAAAGAGTTACATCGAATAGATCTCCAAGAAGATCGAGGAGAACTTTGTATTGAGATTCAAAGAGAGAGAAGAAGCCATCTAGCTAATAACTATGGACCCGAAGGTCTGAAGTAACCTACTCACACATCATCGGAGGGGCCATGGAGTTGATGTAGAGGCCCACCGTGATCGTTTCCCCCTCCGACGGAGCTCCGGAAAAGGCCCCAAGATGGGATCTCTTGGGTACAGAAGGTTGCGGTGGTGGAAATAGGGTTTCCTAGTGCTCCCTGATGTTTTCAAGGTATATGAGTATATATAGGAGGAAGAAGTAGGTCGGCTGAGCCATGAGGGGCCCACGAGGGGGGAGGGCGTGCCCAGGGGGGTAGGCGCGCCCCCTGCCTCGTGGACTCCTCATTCGTTTCTTGACGTCCACTCCAAGTCCTCTAGATAATGTTTGTTCCAAAATTCACGTTCCCGAAGGTTTCATTCCGTTTGATATTCCTTTTCTGCAAAACACTGAAATAGGCAAAAAACAATTTGCACTGGGCCTTGGGTTAATAGGTTAGTCCCAAAAATAATATAGAAGTGTGAAATAAAGCCCATTAACATCCAAAACAAATAATATAATAGCATGGAACAATCAAAAATTATAGATACGTTGGAGACATATCAAGCATCCCCAAGCTTAATTCATGCTCGTCCTTGAGTAGGTAAATGATAAAAATAGAAGTTTTGATGTGGAATGCTACCTAACATAATTCTCAATGTAATTCTCTTTATTGTGGCATGAATATTCAGATCCGAAAGATTCAAGAAAAAATTCTAATATTGACATAAAAATAATAATACTTCAAGCATACTAACTAAGCAATTATGTATTCTCAAAATAGCATGGCAAAAGAATGTTCATCCATACAAAATCATATAGTTTGGTCATGCTCCATTTTCCTCACACAAGAATTCTCTCATCATGCACAACCCCGATGACAAGCCAAGCAAATGTTTCACACTTTAGTAATCTCAAACTTTTTTTCAACTTTCACACAATACATGAGCATGAGCCATGGATATAGAACTATGGGTGGAATAGAATATGATGATGGGGGTTATGTGGAGAAGACAAAAAAGGTGAAAGTCTCACATCAACGCGGCTAATCAATGGGCTAGGGAGATGCCCATCAATTGATGTCAATGCAAGGAGTAGGGATTGCCATGCAACGGATGCACCAGAGCTATAAATTTATGAAAGCTCAACAAAAGAAACTAAGTGGGTGTGCATCCAATTTTCTTACTCACGAAGACCTAGGGAATTTGAGGAAGCCCATTGTTCGAATATACAAGCCAAGTTCTATAATAAAAAATTCCCACTAGTATATGAAAGTGACAAAACAAGAGACTCTCTACCATAAAGATCATGGTGCTACTTTGAAGCACAAGTGTGGAAAAAATGATAGTACCATTGCCCCTTTTTTTGGCCTTCCTTTTTTTATTTGGCCTTTCTCTTTTTTGGGGGACACTGCTCTATTAATGATGATCATCACACTTCTATTTATTTACAACTCAATGATTACAACTCGATACTAGAACAAAGTGTGACTCTATATGAATGCCTCCGGCGGTGTACCGGGAAGGGCAATGAATCAAGAGTGACATATATGAAAAATTATGAACAGTGGCTTTGCCACAAATACGATGTCAACTACATGATCATGCAAGGCAATATGACAATGATGATGTGTGTCATGATAAATGGAACGGTGGAAAGTTGCATGGAAATATATCTCAGAATGGCTATGGAAATGCCATAAATGTCATGTATGGTGTTGTTTTGAGGAAGATATAAGGAGGTTTATGTGTGACAGAGCGTATCATATCACGGGGTTTGGATGCACCGGCGAAGTTTGCACCAACTCTCAAGGTGAGAAAGGGCAATGCACTATAACATCCCAAATTTTCAATTTGGAATGTTATACATAGGTCATTCATGCATATCATATTTTATTGCATTTTCGTGTTGCGATCCTCGAAATTCTAAGCAACTCAAGGACCCACGGAGAGAGTTGGGGATTTCACCGTCTTCATATTTGAATTTTTTATCAAATATTGAGGCAAGGATCATTTGGTTTTAATAATTTTTCTCTCCAAAAATATTTCATATTAAAAATATATGAGAGGAGATAATATGACTTCTCCAAAATAAATGAAATATTGGAGGAAAAATACTAAAATCAAATATTAGATTTTATTTGGATTTTATTGCGATTTATTTGAATTAGGAAAAATATTCGTTTTTCAAAATTGCATTAGAGTCCAAAATAAATGTTCACTTTGTCCACAATATTATTAGAGGACCGTGAAAATTTATTTCAGGATTTTTGGAGTCCGTTTAGTATTTCTTTCGTTTGTTTCCTATGTTGTCTCAACATAGCCGGTCCCAAGCCCGGGTAAAGGAGGAGGGTTGTGATAGGCTTGGTGAGCCAACGTAAAAACTCAGCCACTCTTATGGAGATGAAACCCAAAAGATTTTTGTTGGGGCGTAACCCTCTCAGCGACACGCTACATCGGAACCCGGTTGTGGTGGAAAATGGGCAAGGGCCGTGTCGTCACCCCCAAGGTGGCGCGCTGTATCTTGATCCGGATACGGTGGCAAGTGAGCGAGGATCGGGTTGTCGCATCCTTAGTGGCATGCTACATCGGCGCCTGGATGTAGTGGAAAATGGGCAAGGGTCTTCGCATTTGACTCGATGAGTGCGAAGGGTAAGGAAGCTAGCCGAGCCTAGGAGGATTTTCTTAGGTAGCTGGAACGTAGGGTCTCTGACAGGGAAGCTTCGGGAGCTAGTTGATGCAGCGGTGAGGAGAGGTGTTGATATCCTTTGCGTCCAAGAAACCAAATGGAGAGGACAGAAGGCGAAGGAGGTGGAGGATACCGGCTTCAAGCTGTGGTACACAGGGACGGCTGCAAACAGAAATGGCGTAGGCATCTTGATCAACAAGAGCCTCAAGTATGGAGTGGTAGACGTCAAGAGACGTGGGGACCGGATTATCCTGGTCAAGCTGGTAGTTGAGGACTTGGTTCTCAATGTTATCAGCGTGTATGCCCCGCAAGTAGGCCACAATGAGAACACCAAGAGGGAGTTATGGGAAGGCCTGGAAGACATGGTTAGGAGTGTACCGATTGGTGAGAAGCTCTTCATAGGAGAAGACCTCAATGGCCACGTGGGTACATCTAACATAGGTTTTGAAGGCGCGCACGGGGGCTTTGGCTATGGCATTAGGAATCAAGAAGGAGAAGATGTCTTAAGCTTTGCTCTAGCCTACAACATGATTGTAGCTAACACCCTCTTTAGAAAGAGAGAATCACATCTGGTGACTTTTCGTAGTGGCCAACACTCTAGCCAGATTGATTTCATCCTCTCGAGAAGAGAAGATAGGCGTGCGTTCCTAGACTGTAAGGTGATACCTGGAGAGACTGTTGTACCCCAGCATAAGCTGGTGGTTGCTGACTTCCGCTTTTGGATTCGTGTCCAGCAGGATAAGCATGCCAAAGTCGCTAGAACGAAGTGGTGGAAGCTCAAGGGGGAGGTAGCTCTAGCGTTCAAGGAGAGGGTCATTAAGGAGGGCCCTTGGGAGGAAGGAGGAGATGCGAACAATGTGTGGACGAAGATGGCGACTTGCATTCGTAAGGTGGCCTCAGAGGAGCTTGGAGTGTCCAGGGGAAGGAGAAGCCAAGATAAGGATACCTGGTGGTCGAATGATGATGTCCAGAAGGTGATTAAAGAGAAAAAAGATTGCTTCAAATGCCTATACCTGGATAGGAGTGCATACAACATAGAGAAGTACAAGATGGCGAAGAAGGCCGCAAAGCGAGCTATTGGTGAAGCATGGGGTCGGGCATATGAGGACCTCTACCAATGGTTAGGCACGAAGGAAGGTGAAAGGGACATCTATAAGATGGCCAAGATCCGAGAGAGGAAGACGAGGGATATTGGCCAAGTCAAATGCATCAAGGACGGAGCAGGCCAACTCTTGGTGAAGGACGAGGAGATTAAGCATAGATGGCGGGAGTACTTCGACAAGCTGTTCAATGGGGAGAATGAGAGTTCTACCATTGAACTGGACGACTCCTTTGATGAGACCAGCATGCGTTTTGTGCGGCGAATCCAGGAGTCTGAGGTCAAGGAGGCTTTAAAAATGATGAAAGGAGGCAAGGTGATGGGCCCTGTTTGTATCCCCATTGAGGTGTGGAAAGGTCTCGGGGACATAGCGGTAGTATGGCTAACCAAGGTTTTCAACCTCATTTTTTGGGCAAACAAGATTCCAGAAGAATGGAGACGGAGTATATTAGTACCAATCTTCAAGAACAAGGGGGATGTTCAGAGTTGTACTAATTACCGTGGAATTAAGCTGATGAGCCATACAATGAAGCTACGGGACAGAGTCATTGAGCACCGCTTAAGAAGAATGACAAGCGTGACCAAAAATCAGTTTGGTTTCATGCCCGAGAGGTCGACCATGGAAGCCATTTTCTTGGTACGCCAACTTATGGAGAGATATAGGGAGCAAAAGAAGGACTTGCATATGGTGTTCATTGACTTGGAGAAGGCCTATGATAAGATACCGCGGAATGTCATGTGGTGGGCCTTGGAGAAACACAAAATCCCAGCAAAGTACATTACCCTCATCAAGGACATGTACGATAATGTTGTGACAAGTGTTCGAACAAGTGATGTCGACACTGATGACTTCCCGATTAAGATAGGACTGCATCAGGGGTCAGCTTTGAGCCCTTATCTTTTTTGCATTGGTGATGGATGAGGTCACAAGGGATATACAAGGAGATATCCCATGGTGTATGCTCTTTGCGGATGATGTGGTGCTAGTTGACGATAGTCGGACGGGGGTAAATAGGAAGTTAGAGTTATGGAGACATACCTTGGAATCGAAAGGGTTTAGGCTTAGTAGAACTAAAACCGAGTACATGATGTGCGGTTTCAGTACAACTAGGTGTGAGGAGGAGGTTAGCCTTGATGGCCAGGTGGTACCTCAGAAGGACACCTTTCGGTATTTGGGGTCAATGCTACATGAGGATGGGGGTATTGATGAAGATGTGAACCATCGAATCAAAGCCGGATGGATGAAGTGGCGCCAAGCTTCTGGCATTCTCTGTGACAAGAGAGTGCTGCAAAAGGCAAGTTCTACAGGACGGCGGTTCGACCCGCAATGTTGTATGGCGCTGAGTGTTGGCCGACTAAAAGGCGACATGTTCACCAGTTAGGTGTGGCGGAGATGCATATGTTGAGATGGATGTGTGGCCACACGAGGAAGGATCGAGTCCGGAATGATGATATACGAGATAGAGTTGGGGTAGCACCAATTGAAGAGAAGCTTGTCCAACATCATCTGAGATAGTTTGGGCATATTCAGCGCAGGCCTCCAGAAGCTCCGATTCATAGTGGACGGCTAAAGCGTGCAGAGAATGTCAAGAGAGGGCGGGGTAGACCGAATTTGACATGGGAGGAGTCCATTAAGAGAGACCTGAAGGATTGGAGTATCACCAAAGAGCTAGCTATGGACAGGGGTGCGTGGAAGCTTGCTATCCATGTGCCAGAGCCATGAGTTGGTTGCGAGATCTTATGGGTTTCACCACTAGCCTACCCCAACTTGTTTGGGACTAAAGGCTTTGTTGTTGTTGTTGTTGTTGTTGTTGTTGTTGTTGTTATTGTTGTATTTCGTGTCAGGACTTTTAAAAAATGTCAAACCGACCTACGGGCCATAACCGGCCCGGACTCCCTAGGCCGGCCCCCTTTATAAGGCGCCCGAGCCGCCCCCGCAGCCCACCTCGAGCCGCCGGCCTGCCCGCGGCTCCCGAACCCTAGCGCCACCGCCGCCCTAGCGCGCCGCCGCCAGCCGCCGCTGCCCGCCGCAAGCCACCTCACCGCGCCGCCACGCAAGCCGCCGGAGCCGCCCACCATTTGCCGGAGTTAGCCGCCGTCGTTTTTTCATCGGTTTATTTCGGTAAACCCTAGATCTAGATCCGGTTTTTTAGTTTCCGGTTTAATTTATTAGATCGGTTTTCCATCGGTTTATTTATTTAACAGACGTCCGTCTGTACGTTCGTTTTAACGAACGCCGTTCATCTGTTAGCCGCAGACAGTGAACGTTCGTTCGTGAGCCTATTCGTAAGTTTTTCTTTTTCCAGGGTTTTCGCGATTATTTTCGATTGCGATTTCTGCCCTAATCTTCGATCTAGTATATCTTTTCACTCGTTTATCCAAATCAGGTGAAACAAGCGCCTAGTTCTTCGTCTCGAAGCCCTCTTTCTGTTTAACCAACTTGAACAAGATTTTGGTACTGTAAAATTTGACTTTAGTCCAAATTAGTAATCGGATCTTGTTTCTTTCGCAGTTTGAGTTTCATTGCTCCGTTTGATTTGATTCTTTTTGCAAACCGGAGTTCTTTAGTTGAACTTTCTGGTTGGACCTTCTTACTTGAGTTTTACCCATGCATCTTTGCTTGATTTATTATGTACGGTATTGTTTGTTTGCGATAGAACACTCGGAGTGCGAAGCATGCTACTACGAGTCACTAGGTTTTGCAGATCGTCAGCAAGGCAAGTAACACATTGATCATACTCTTTCATACCCAGTTTTTATGCATTAGTTACAATCCTCAAACACTGCATGACTAAGATGTGATTAACATGTGGGTATTCGGATGTTGTTGATGAGGTCGAACCTATTACCTGTTTCTTTATCAAACCCTTGGGAGTTACTTCTACGTTATGCTTATATCGCTATGCTATGCTGCTAGACGTGGTTTGGGTTTGAGAGCATCCATGACAGATGTGCGTTTGTTAATTAATGGTTCAACTTAAGGTGGAAACTTTAATACACATCTGGGTGGATTGTTGGTTTAGGGCACCTGGGGTTATACCAGTGTTGTCCTAGGATATCTCGGGATTATACCGTGTGATCCTCCTATGGTCCGCCACCCAGGCTCAAAGGGATCATAAGATTATTCATGCTAGAAACTTCTGTGTGTAGCCACAAGCTATTATGGGCTCTAGCATAGTGGAGTAAGTTGCATGACCTCTTCCAGTGGTAGGCTAGCAGATGTAGGGGATGTAGGTTGGTACGGTCTACCCGGGGTTAGAGTTAATGCTTCTGAAAAATTGTGTCTCGGTCATCCGTTTCTCAAACACCATGTAGTGCGAGAAATCCAACGGAGGAGATCGAGTCTTTTGGGGAAAAGTGCACAAACCTCTGCAGAGTGTACAAACTAATCATGGTTAGCCGTGTCCCCGGTTATGGACAACTTGAGTATCTATTTCTTGGATTATCATATGGATCTCATCACTCTAAATTAATTTGTTGGGTTGATAATTACTTTTAATTGGGATTGCGATGGGGGTACCATTCTCAATGTTTCAATACTATGATAGTTAAATAAAATATATTCCTTTGTTGTAGGAAAAAATTGGCTTTTCGCAAAACATTATAACCATAGAGCCTCCACTAGCCAAATATGCATGTAGTGATAGCCTTTACCTGTTCATTGCTCTACTGTGTTACTATGCCAACATATTCCATGTGTTGACCCGTTTTCGGGCTGCAATGTATCATGTTGCAGACTTTTCAGACGAGGAGTAAGATGTCGTAGGTCGTTTGTCATGCACTCAGGAATGCCGTTGGAGTTGATGGACTCGCTTTTTCTTCCAAGCCTTCTGCTGTTGTCATTTTTAGATGGCCTTAAGCCATATTTATTGTAATAAGTTCTATTTTGAGACATTCGAAGTAATAAATGTGTGATTGCTACTCTTTTATAAATCCTTTGAGTACTGTGTGTGTCAGCATTACCGATCCAGGGATGACACTAAACACAGAGACTTGACCGTCTGAGGTCGAGTCGCTACAAGATGGTAGCAGAGCACACGCTGAATGTAGGACACGACCACTAAGATGAGCCATAGGTCACCCTTCTCTACTCATTTTTGACTCCTCTCCATTTTCTACTCTTTTGGATGGTGGACTCGAGGAACAAGTTTACCCAGCCGGATGAAGACACCCCGTTTGGACGACATTTGAAGGAAGTCACTAGGTACATGAACATCGGAATACCAAGCTTCACCGGGACCTACACCGCCACTTTACCAGAAGAGGAGCATTGGTTGATTCGATTTCAAATCCCAGGAAGGACGTTCACACCAGTCACTAAACCCATAGAGTTTTCCTTTGATGCACCAACCTGGAGTCTAGGCAAAAGCATGGCAGCCCACATCACCATAGGATGCATCGGTGAAGTTTACCAGAAGGAGCTTAAGGACACTATCTACCAGATATGTGGGCACCGAGATGAGCAATGGGAGATGATCAGCACCAGGAAGGACAGGTCCATTGCAACATTCATCCAGGAGTTAAACCATCATATTTGTCGCCAGGAGAACCAGATGTGTGCAAGCATGATAGATTTGAAGAAGGCGATGACTAGGATCACAGAGGTAGAAGAGGAGCTTAAGTCTACATGCGATGGATATGAGAAGGAAATGATGATACTTGTGGAGAGGAATGTCGACATGATAAGGAAGCTAGGAGTTTTCATGGGAGACCCCGCGCCAGGAGGAGAAGACGAGGAACCCAAGGAGATTCGTTCTGAAGACTACATCATCATCAATGACACCGACTCCGACCCCGACGATGGTGATGATGATTATGAAGACGAAGCTGGAGCAGATATCATGGAGTCTTCCACCAATCAAAATTTCTAGTAGACCACCATATGATTAGTAGTATTTCCCCATGTATATAGAATAGTCCAAGCACTATAACGATAGTTAGATCGATTGTATGCCCTTGCTTGATTGATTGATTGAGTGATATTATATGATTGTGTTTTGTCTCATGTGCATATGGGTAGTGCTTTCTCCTTAGATCTCATTCTATTCTAATCTCTCCCCTCTAAAACCCATCAGATGCCTCCGAGATGTGACCCCGGATTTGTTTTCCCACCAGAGCTAACCCAGTTGATCTAGCAGCAGAATACACTGATGCAGTTACTAGTTCAGAATCAGGGCAACAACAACAACAACAATGACAACAACCCACCGCCACCACCTCCAGTTGACAACTTAGCCCATTTTCTAAGGCTTCAGCCACATGTGTTTTCTAGTAGCACCAAGCCCATAGTTGCGGATGATTGGCTACGTAGGATTAGAAGGGAGTTAACCACTGCCGGTTGCACATGAGAAGGTGCATTTTGCCGCACACCAATTGGATGGACCAGCGGCCGCATGGTGGGAGAATTACACGGCCACTTTTCCCATAGCCAATGTCACTTAGGAGCAGTTTCAGCAAGCTTTCCGCACTGCCCATGTCTCAACTAGATCTATGAGCATGAAGAAGCGTGAGTTTCGCAACTTGTGCCTAGGACATACTGTGGTTCAGTACGTAGATGAGTTTAGTAAGCTCTCTCGTTATGCCCCTAATGATGTGGCCACAGATGCCGTGAAGCAAGAGAAGTTTATGGAAGGGCTTAATGATGAGATGAGCATGCATTTTATGGTGGCAACATTTAACAACTACCAGGAGCTGGTAGACAAGGCTCTTATGATTGAAGGAAAGCAGCAGCAGATTGAGAACCGCAAGAGGAAGTATGGACAAGGAAAGTACAATTCTGGAGCTCAGCAGAAGCCTCGTTTCACGCCGAACTCGGGAGGATTGACCCATAACCATGGAGGACACACTCACAATGGAGGTAGTTCGCATAACCATAGCGGCCCCAAGAATGGAAACGGGAATGGAGCAGGTAGTAACCAGAACCGCTCTAACCCAGCCACACCCGCCAAGAAGGATCAAAGTCACGTTACCTGTTTCAAGTGCGGGAAGACTGGGCACTACACCAATGATTGTCCAGAGTTGAAGAACGGAAATGGCAATGGAAGCGCTAGGAAGAAGCCCAACCCTTTCAACAGGGGACAAGTGAACCACGTGAACGTGGAGGAGGTTGAAGAGCAGCCAGATGCGGTTATCGGTAAGTTTTTGGTTAAGTCATTTACCGCTCTCGTTCTTTTTGATACTGGTGCATCGCATTCATACATTTCAAGGGGATTTGTGGACAAGTTAAGGTTACCCACCTTAGCCCTTAGGACACCCTTGCTAGTGAGCTCACCCGGTGCAGAGTATATGGCCAGCCGATGGTGCGATCAGATACCCTTAACCATTGGTAGCCATGTTTTCCCCTCAGACCTAATAATTTTGGAGTCACAAGGATTGGATGTGATACTAGGAATGGATTGGTTATCAAAGTATGGAGGAAACATTGACTGTGCTAGCAGATCAATTCTACTCACCACCTCGGAGGGTAAAAGGATCAAGTATGTATCTAGGCATGTGCCTAGGAGGACTCAGGAAAATTCTCTCTCAGGAGTTGTTTAAGAGGAAGTGTCGATAGTGAAGGATTACCCCGATATATTTCCAGAGGAGTTACCAGGCATGCTGCCAGATCGAGATATTGAATTTTTGATAGAGCTCATGCCAGGCACCAGACCAATATCGAAGAGACCATACTGGATTCCCGCAAATGACCTGGAAGAGATCAAGAAGCAGATTAAGGAGTTGTTGGATAAAGGTTACATCTGACCAAGTTCATCATCATGGGGAGCACCAGTGCTCTTGGTTGAGAAGAAGGATGGATCATTGAGAATGGTTGTTGATTATCGTGCATTGAATGAAGTGACGATCAAGAACAAGTACCCACTGCCGATGATCAATGATTTGTTTGACCAGCTGCAAGGAGCTTGGGTGTTTTCGAAGATCGATTTGCGATCAGGATATCACCAGCTGAAGATTCGAGAAAAGGATATACCAAAAACAGCATTCACCACAAGGCACGGGTTATATGAGTATACAGTTATGTCATTTGGACTGACTAACGCCCCTTCCTACTTCATGAGTATGATGAACAAGGTGTTCATGGAGTTCTTGGATAATTTTGTCGTGGTGTTCATTGATGATATCTTGGTATACTCAAAGAATGAAGAGGAACACAAGGGACATTTGCGTTTAGTTCTCGAGAAGCTCAGGGAACATCAGTTATACGCCAAGTTCAGCAAATGTGAGTTTTGGTTGAAGGAAGTTGGATTTCTTGGTCATGTTATATCAGGAGAAGGTATAGCAATGGACCCTACCAAGGTTCAGTTAGTCACTGAGTGGTTGGCACCCACCTCAGTTGGAGAGATCCGCAGTTTTCTTGGACTCGCGGGATACTACCGAAGATTTATTGAGAATTTCTCCAAGATTGCGAAGCCCATGAAGGCATTGCTGAAGAAGGACACAGAGTTCCATTGGACAGAGGAATGTGAAGCAAGTTTCCAGGAGTTGAAGAAACGTTTGACTACAGCCCCAGTGCTGATTCTGCCAGATATACGCATGGATTTCCAAGTGTATTGCGACGCCTCACGCTTAGGACTTGGAGGAGTACTTATACAAGACGGGAGAGTTGTTTCGTATGCTTCACGACAACTTCGACCACATGAGTTAAATTATGCTACGCATGATTTGGAGTTAGCTGTCGTAGTGCATGCACTCAAAACCTGGAGACATTTTCTTAGTGGGAACCATTGTGATGTGTACACAGATCACAAGAGTTTGAAGTACATTTTCACACAGATCACCGCTCTTGTTCTTTTTGATACTGGTGCATCGCATTCATACATTTCAAGGGGATTTGTGGACAAGTTTAAGTTACCCACCTTAGCCCTTAGGGCACCCTAGCTAGTGAGCTCACCCGGTGCAGAGTATATGGCTAGCCGATGGTGCGATAGGATACCCTTAACCATTGGTAGCCATGTTTTCCCCTCAGACCTAGTAATTTTGGAGTCACAAGGATTGGCTGTGATACTAGGAATCGATTGGTTATCGAAGTATGGAGGAAACATTGACTGTGCTAGCAGATCAATTCTACTCACCACCTCGGAGGTAAAAGGATCAAGTATGTATATAGGCATGCGCCTAGTAGGACTCAAGTAAATTCTCTCTCAGGAGTTGTTCAGGAGGAAGTACCGGTAGTGAAGGATTACCCCGATGTATTTCCAGAAGAGTTACCAGGCATGCCGCCTGATCGAGATATTGAATTTTTGATAGAGCTAAAGCCAGGCACCGGGCCAATATCGAAGAGACCACACCGGATGCCCGCAAATGATTTGGAAGAGATCAAGAAGCAGATTAAGGAGTTGTTGGAGAAATGTTACATCCGACGAAGTTCATCACCATGGGGAGCACCAGTGCTCTTGGTTGAGAAGAAGGATGGATCATTGAGAATGGTTGTTGATTATCACGCGTTGAATGAAGTGACAATCAAGAACAAGTACCCACTGTCGATGATCAATGATTTGTTTGACCAGCTGCAAGGAGCTAAAGTGTTTTCGAAGATCGATTTGCGATCAGGATATCACCAGCTGAAGATTCGAGAAAAGGATATACCAAAAAGAGCATTCACCACAAGGTACGGGTTATATGAGTATACGGTTATGTCATTTGGACTGACTAACGCCCCTTCCTACTTCATGAGTATGATGAACTAGGTGTTCTTGGAGTTCTTGGATAAGTTTGTCATGGTGTTCATTGATGATATCTTAGTATACTCGAAGAACAAAGAGGAACACAAGCGACATTTGCGTTTAGTTCTCGAGAAGCTCAGGGAACATCAGTTATACGCCAAGTTCAGCAAATGTGAGTTTTGGTTGAAGGAAGTTGGATTTCTTGGACATGTTATATCAGGAGAAGGTATAGCAATGGACCCTACCAAGGTTCAGTCAGTCACCGAGTGGTTGGCGCCCACCTTAGTTGGGGAGATTCGAAGTTTTCTTGGACTAGCGGGATACTGCCGGAGATTTATTGAGAATTTCTCCAAGATTGCGAAGCCCATGACCGCATTGTTGAAGAAGGACACCAAGTTCCATTGGACAGAGGAATGTGAAGCATGTTTCCAGGAGTTGAAGAAATGTTTGACTACAGCCCTAGTGCTGATTCTGCTAGATATACGCAAGGATTTCCATGTGTATTGCAACCCCTCACACTTAGGACTTGGAGGAGTACTTATGTAGGACGGAAATGTTGTTTCATATGCTTCACGACAACTTCAACCACATGAGTTAAATTATGCTACGCATGATTTAGAGTTAGCAGCCGTAGTGCATGCGCTCAAGACCTGGAGACATTTTCTTATTGGAAACCGTTGTGATGTGTACACGGATCACAAGAGTTTGAAGTACATTTTTACCCAGAAGGAGCTAAACCTCAGGCAAAGGAGATGGTAGGAGCTCATAAAGGATTATGATATGAAGTTGCACTATCACCTAGGCAAGGCCAATGTCGTAGCAGAAGCTTTGAGTCGGAAGGGTTATGCCAATACCGTAGTAACAGGAGGACTGCCAAGGGAGTTAGCAGAAGGTCTCAGGGAGCTACGTTTGGAGATAGTCCCTAGAGGTTTCGTTGCAGCATTGGAGGTTCAGTCAACATTGTTGGAAAGATCAGAAGCTCAGAAAGATGGCAAAGAAACTGCTGAAATAAAGGAGAAGATGAGTGAAGGAAAAGCCAAAGGTTTTTGTGAGGACGAGCACAACGCCTTGTGGTTTGAGGACCGTGTTTATGTGCCCAACAATGCAGAGATCAGGAAGTTGATACTTCACGAAGCCTATGACTCGCCATACTCGATACACCCCGGAAACACCAAGATGTATTTGGATTTGACGGAAAATTTCTAGTGGACTGGAATGAAGAAGGATATTGCCGAGAATGTAGCCGTATGTGATGTATGTCAGAGAATGAAGGCAGAACATCAGAAGCCAGCAGGACTACTGCATCCTATGCCGATATCCGAATGGAAGTGGGACAAACTTGGCATGGATTTTATCACCGGATTACCCAGGACCCGATCGGGATATGATTCTATCTGGGTAGTAGTGGATCGTCTGACTAAAGTGGCTCACTTTATCCCAGTGAAGACCACCTATACAAGTGCGAAGTTGGCCAAGATATACATGACCAGGATCGTATGTCTGCATGGAGTTCCGAGGACCATCGTACCAGATAGAGGAACACATTTTACCTCAAAGTTTTGGCACCAGTTGCACCAAACATTGGGTACCAGGCTAGAGTTCCGTCCAACTTTTCATCCGCAGACAGATGGACAGACTGAGAGAGTCAATCAGATGCTGGGGGACATTTTGAGAGCTTGTGCGCTAGATTATGGATCTAGTTGGGATGACAACCTGCCCTACGCAGAGTTCTCATACAACCACAGCTACTAGGCCAGTTTGAAGATGGCACCGTTCGAAGCCCTGTATGGACGGAGGGGCAGGAGACCGTTGATGTGGGATGAAGTTGGAGACCGCCAGTTGTTTGGACCGGATTTTATTAAGGAGTCTGAAGAGAAGGTTAAGATGATTCGAGCTAGACTGAATGTAGCTCATTCCCGACAGAGGAGTTACGCAGACTCGAAACGCAAGGAGGTAGCCTATGAAATCGAAGACAGAGCATATCTGCGAGTGTCACCCCTGCGAGGAGTTAAATGTTTTGGAGACAAGGGAAAGTTAGCCCCGAGATTTGTAGGACCATACCGTGTTTTGGAACACATGGGAGAGGTTGCCTATAAGATGGAGTTACTCGTAGGAATGTCAGGAATTCATGATGTGTTTTGCGTTTCCCAGTTGAAGAAGTGCAATGCAGAGATGGCCGATATTCCTCTAAGAGATACAGTGCCCCTGGAAGCAATTTAGTTGGATAGTGATTTGACATATGAGGAGAAACCTGTCAAGATTCTCGAGTTTGCTATCCGAGTTACTCGCAGCAAGGTTATCAAGTTTTGCAAAGTTCAGTGGAGCCACCATACCGAGGAGGAAGCCACCTAGGAAAGAGAGGATGATCTACGCAAGGACCACCCACACCTATTTTCTAGCCAACCTGAATCTCGAGGACGAGATTCATCTTAAGGGGGGTAGGTTTGTAACATCCCAAATTTTCAATTTGGAATGTTATACATAGGTCTTTCATGCATATCATATTTATTGCATTTTCGTGTTGCGATCCTCAAAATTCTAAGCAACTCAAGGACCCACGGAGAGAGTTGGGGATTTCACCGTCTTCATATTTGAAATTTTTATCAAATATTGAGGCAAGGATCATTTGGTTTTAATAATTTTTCTCTCCAAAAATATTTCATATTAAAAATATATGAGATGAGATAATATGACTTCTCCGAAATAAATGAAATATTGGAGGAAAAATACTAAAATCAAATATTTTATTTTATTTGGATTTTAGTGCGATTTATTTGAATTAGGAAAAATATGTGTTTTTCAGAATTGCATTAGAGTCCCAAATAAATGTTCACTTTGTCCGCAATATTACTAGAGGACCGTGAAAATTTATTTCAGGATTTTTGGAGTCCGTTTAGTATTTCTTTCGTTTCTTTTCTGCGTGGGGACTTTTTAAAAAAAAAGTCAAACCGACCTATGGGCCGTAACCGGCTCGGACTCCCCAGGGCAGCCCCCTTTATAAGGCACCCGAGCCACCCCGGCAGCCCACCCCGAGCCGCCGGCCCGCCCGCGTCTCCCAAACCCTAGCGACGCCGCCGCCAGCCGCCGCCGCCACGCAAGCCGCCGGAGCCGCCCGCCGTTCGCCGGAGTTAGCCGCCGCCGCCATTTTTTTCGTCGGTTTATTTCGGTAAACCCTAGATCTAGATCCTTTTTTAGTTTCCGGTTTAATTTATTAGATCGGTTTTCCGCCGGTTTATTTATTTAACGGATGTCCGTCCATATGTTCGTTTTAATGAATGCCGTTCATCTGTTAGCCGTAGACAGCGAACGTTCGTTCGTTAGCCTGTTCGTCAGTTTTTCTTTTTCCAGGGTTTTCGCGATTATTTTCGATTGCGATTTCTACCCTAATCTTCGATCTAGTATATATTTTCGCTCATTTATCCAAATCAGGTGAAACAAGCGCCTAGTTCTTTGTCTCGAAGCCCTCTTTCCATTTAACCAACTTGAACAAGATTTTGGTACTGTAAAAGTTGACTTTAGTCCAGATTAGTGATCGGATCTTGTTTCTTTCGCAGTTTGAGTTTCATTGCTCCGTTTGATTTGATTCTTTTTGCAAACCAGAGTTCTTCAGTTGAACTTTCTGGTTAGACCTTCTTATTTGAGTTTTACCCATGCATCTTTTCTTCATTGCTTATGTATGGTATTGTTTGTTTGCGATAGAACACCCGGAGTGCGAAGCGTGCTACTACGAGTCACTAGGTTTTGCGGATCGTCAGCAAGGCAAGTAACACATTGATCATACTCTTTCATACCTAGTTTTTATGCATTAGTTACAATACTCAAACACTGCATGATTAGGATGTGATTAACATGTGGGTGTTGGGAAGTAGTTGATGAGGTAGAACCTATTACCTGTTTCTTTATCAAACCCTTGGGAGTTACTTCTACGTTATGCTTATATCGTTATGCTATGCTCGTAGACGTGGTTTGGGTTTGAGAGAATCCATGATAGATGTGATTTTGCTAATTAATGGTTCAACTTAAGGTGGCAACTTTAATACACATCTGGGTGGATTGTTGGTTTAGGGCACCTGGGGTTATACGAGTGTTGTCCTAGGAGATCCCAGGGTTATACCGTGTGATCCTCCTATGGTCCGCCACACAGGCTCAAAGGGATCATAAGATTATTCATGCTAGAAACTTCCGTGTGCAGCCACAAGCTATTATGGGCTCTAGCATAGTGGAGTAAGTTGCATGACCTCTTCAAGTGGTAGGCTAGCAGATGTAGGGGATGTAGGTTGGTATGGTCTACCCGGGGTTAGAGTTAATGCTTCTGAACTGTGTCTCTGTCATCCGTTTCTCAAACACCATGTAGTGCGAGAAATCCAATGGAGGAGATCGAGTCTTATGGGGAAAAGTGCGCAAACCACTGCAGAGTGTACAAACTAATCATGTTTAGTCGTGTCCCTGATTATGGACAACTTGAGTATCTGGTTCTTGGATTATCATACGGATCTCATCACTCTAAATTAATTTGTTGGGTTGATAATTACATTTAATTGGGATTGAGATGGGGGTACCATTCTCAATGTTTCAACTACTATGATAGTTAAATAAAATATATTCCTTTTTTGTAGGGGAAAATTGGCTTTTCGCAAAACATTATAACCATAGAGCCTCCACCAGCCAAATATGCATGTAGTGATAGCCTTTACCTGTTCATTGCTCTATTGTGTTACTATGCCAGCATATTCCATGTGCTGGCCCATTTTTGGGCTGCAACGTATCATGTTGCAGACTTTTCAGACGAGGAGTAAGATGTCGTAGGTTGTTTGTCATGCACTCAGCTATGCCGTTGGAGTTGATGGACTCACTTTTTCTTCCAAGCCTTCCGTTGTTATGGTTTTTAGATGGCCTTAAGCCATATTTATTGTAATAAGTTCTCTTTTGAGACATTCGATGCAATAAGTGTGTGATTGCTACTCTATTTAAATCCTTCGAGTACTGTGTGTGTCAGCATTACCGATCCAGGGATGACACTAAACACAGAGACTTGACCGTCTGAGGTGGGGTCGCTACATGCACGGTACCGGAGAGGCTAGCAATGATGGAAGGGTGAGAGTGCGTATAATCCATGGACTCAACATTAGTCATAAAGAACTCACATACTTATTGCAAAATTCTACAAGTCATAAAAAACAAATCATTACGCGCATGCTCCTAGGGGGATAGATTGGTACGAAAAGACCATCGCTCGTCCCCGACCGCCACTCATAAGGAAGACAATCAAATAACACCTCATGTTTCAAATTTGTTACACAACGGTCACCATACATGCATGCTACGGGACTTGCAAACTTCAATGCCAGTATTTCTTAAATTCACAACTACTCAACTAGCACACTCTAATATTACCACCTTTACATCTCAAAACAATTGTCAAGTATCAAACTTCTCCTAGTACTCAATGCACTTTTTATGAAAGTTTTTATTATACCGATCTTGGATGCCTATCATATTAGGACTAAATTCAAAACCAAAGAAAATTACCATGCTGTTCTAAGGGACTCTCAAAATAATATAAGTGAAGCATGAGAGATCAATAATTTCTAGAAAATACAACCACAACCACGCTCTAAAAGATATAAGTGAAGCACTAGAGCAAAATTATCTAGCTCAAAAGGTATAAGTGAAGCACATAGAGTATTCTAATAAATTCCAATTCATGTGTGTGTCTCCCAAATGGTGTGTACAGCAAGGATGATTGTGGTAAACTAAAAATCAAAGACTCAAGTCATACAAGATGCTCCAAGAAAAACACATATCATGTGGTGAATAAAAATATAGCTCCAAGTAAAGTTACCGATGGACGAAGACGAAAGAGGGGATTTTACCTTGGGGTGCCTTGGGAATCCCCAAGCTTAGGCTTTTGGTTGTCCTTGGATTTTATCTTGGGGTGCCTTGGGAATCCACAATCTTAGTCTTTTTCCACTCCTTGTTCCATAATCCATCAAATCTTTACCCAAAACTTGAAAACTTTACAACACAAAACATAAAAGAAAATCTCGTGAGCTCCGTTAGTAAAAGAAAACAAAGCACCACTTCAAGGTACTGTAACAAACTCATTCTTTATTTATATTGGCGTTAGACCTACTGTATTCCAACTTTTCTATGGTTCATAAACTCTACTACTAGCCATAGATTCATCAAAAAAAGCAAACAACACACGAAAAACAGAATCTGTCAAAAACAGAACAGTCTGTAGTAATCTGTAGGTTTCGAATACTTCTGGAACCCCAAAAATTCTAAAATAAATTGCTAGACGTGAGAAATTTATCTATTAATCATATGCAAATATAATTAACTAAATAGCACCCTCGAGTAAAAAATGGAAGCAAATCTCGTGAGTGCTAAAGTTTCTGTTTTTTACAGCAAGATCGCAAAGACTTTCCCCAAGTCTTCCCAAAGGTTCTAGTCGGCACAAACACTAATTAAAAGCATAAAACGACATCTAAACATAGGATAGATGAATTATTTATTACTAAACATAACCAAAAATCAAGAAATAAAAATAAAATTGGGTTGCCTCCCAACAAGCGCTATCATTTAACGCCCCTAGCTTGATATAAAACAAAGAATAGATCTAGGTATTGTAATCTTTGGTATGCAATCCATAAGTGGCCCTCATAATAGATTCATAAGTTAATTTAATTTTCTTTCTAGGAAAGTGTTCCTGCCCTTCCTTAACGGAAATTGGAATCTAATATTCCCTTCTTTCATAACAATAATTGCACCAATCATTCTAAGGAAAGGTCTACCAGGAATAATAGGACATGAAGGATTGCAATCAATATCAAGAACAATAAAATCTACAGGCACATAATTCCTATTTGCAACAATAAGAACATCATTAATTTTTCCCATAGGCTTCTTAATGGTGGAATCCGCAAGATACAAGTTTAAAGAACAATCATCAAATTCACGGAACCCTAGCAAATCACACAAAGTTTTACGAATCGTGGAAACACTAGCACCCAAATCACATAAAGCAAAGCATTCATGATCTTTAATTTTAATTTTAATAGTAGGTTCCCACTCATCATAAAGTTTTCTTAGGATAGAAACTTCCAATTCAAGCTTTTCTTCATAAGATTGCATTAAAGCATCAACAATATGTTTAGTAAAAGCTTTATTTTGACTGTAAGCATGCGGAGAATTTAACACGGATTGCAACAAGGAAATACAATCTATCAAAGAGAAATTATAATAATTAAATTCCTTGAAATCCAAGATAGTGGGTTCATTGCTATGTAAAGTATTGACCTCTCCAGTCCCACTTTTATCAATTTTTGCATCAACATCTAAAAACTCCATATCATTGGGACGCCTTCTAACTAAAGTTGACTCATCTCTAGTCCCATCGTTATAAAGATTCATATTACAAAACAAAGATTTAATATGGGACACATCAATAACTTTTAGATCTTTATCATTATTATCATGGAAACTAGAAGAACACGCTTTCACAAAGCAATCTTTTTTAGCATGCATCCTAGTGGTTCTTTCTTTGCACTCATAAATGGAAATTCAAATGGATTTGAGAGACTCATTGATATCATGCTTAGGTGGAATAGATCTAAGTTTCAAAGAATAAACATCAAGAGAAATTCTATCCACGTTCCTAGCCAACTCATTAATCATAGACAATTTTTCTTCAATCAAAGCATTAAAACTCTTTTGCGAACTAATAAATTATTTAATATTAGATTCAAAATCAGAGGGCATCTTATTATAATTTCCATAAGAATTGTTGTAGGAATTACCATAATTATTAGAGGAATTACTAGGAAACAGCCTAGGATTAAAATTACCTCTATACGCATTATTACCAAAATTGTTCCTACCAACAAAATTCACATCCATAGATTCATTATTACTCTCAATCAAAGTATACAAAGTAATATCATTAGGATCATAAGAAACACTCTTATTAGCAAACAATTTCATAAGCTCATCCATCTTTCCACTCGAAACATTGATTTCTTCTATAGCATGCACCTTTTTATTAGTAGATCTTTCAGTATGCCATTGAGAATAATTAACCATAATATCATCTAGGAGTTTAGTAGCCTCTCCTAAGGTGATTTCCATAAAAGTGCCTCCCGCGGCCGAATCTGAAAGATTTCTAGAAGCAAAGTTCAATCCGGCATAAATTTTTTGTATAATCATCCAAAGATTCAAACCATGTGTAGCGCAATTACGTATCATTAATTTCATCCACTCCCAAGCTTGTGCAACATGTTCATGATCAAGTTGTTTAAAATTCATAATATCGTTTCTAAGAGTGATGATATTAGCGGGAGGAAAATACTTAGAGATAAAAGCATCTTTGCACTTATTCCATGAATCGATACTATTTTTAGGCAAAGACGAAAACCAAGTTTTAGCACGATCTCTAAGAGAAAACGGGAATAGCTTCAGTTTAGCAATATCATTATCCACATATTTCTTCTATTGCATATCACACAAATCAACAAAGTTGTTTAGATGGGTAGCGGCATCTTAGGAAGGCCAGAAAATGGATCTTTCATGACAAGATTCAGCAAAGCAGCATTAACTTCACAAGATTCAGCATCGGTAAGAGGAGCAATCGGAGTGCTAATGAAATCATTATTGTAGGTATTGGAAAAATCACACAATTTAGTATTATCTTGAGCCATCGTGACAAGCAAGCAATCCAACACACAAGCAAACAAGAAACAAGCAAAAAGAGGTGAACAGGAAAAGAGAAGGGGAACGGAAAGAGAGGGCGAATAAAGCGGCAAGGGTGAAGTGGGGAAGAGGAAAACAAGAGGCAAATGGCAAATAATGTAATGCAAGGGATAAGAGTTTGTGATGGGTACTTGGTATGTCTTGACTTGTGTGCAGACTCCTCGGCAACGGCGCCAGCAATCCTTCTTGTTACCTCTTGAGCACTGCATTGGTTTTCCCTTGAAGAGGAAAAGGTGATGCAGCAAAGTAGCGTAAGTATTACCCTCAGTTTTTGAGAACGAAGGTATCAATCCAATAGGAGGCCACACGCAAGTCCCTTGTACCTACACAAACAAATAAGAACCTCGCAACCAACGCGATAAGGGGGTTGTGAAGCCCTTCACGGTCACTTACGAGAGTGAGATCTGATTGAGATAATAATAATAAGATAAGTATTTTTGGTATTTTTATGATATAGATTGAAAGTAAAGATTGCAAAATAAAATAGATTGGAAACTTTATATGATGGAAAATAGACCCGGGGGCCATAGGTTTCACTAGTGGCTTCTCAAGATACCATAAGTATTACAGTGGGTGAACAAATTACTGTCGAGCAATTGATAGAAAAGCAATAATTATGAGAATATCTAGGCATGATCATGTATATAGGCATCACGTCTGTGACAAGTAGATTGACTCCTGCCTGCATCTACTACTATTACTCCACACATCGACCGCTATCCAGCATGCACCTAGAGTATTAAGTTCATAAGAACAGAGTAACACATTAGGTAAGATGACATGATGTAGAGGGATAAACTCAAGCAATATGATATAAACCCCATCTTTTTATCCTTGATGGCAACAATATAATACGTGTTGTTTCCCTTTCTGTCACTGGGATCGAGCACCGCAAGATTGAACCCAAAGCTAAGCACTTCTCCCATTGCAAGAAAGATCAATCTAGTAGGCCAAACAAAACTGATAATTCAAAGAGACTTGCAATGATAATCAATCATGCATAAAATATTTCACAGAAGAATCAAATATTGTTCATAGATAGACTTGATCATAAACCCACAATTCATCGGATCTCGACAAACACACCGCAAAAAGAGTTACATCGAATAGATCTCCAAGAAGATCGAGGAGAACTTTGTATTGAGATTCAAAGAGAGGGAAGAAGACATCTAGCTAATAACTATGGACCCGAAGGT